>NW_026525414.1:0-76092 GCF_943734705.1 Anopheles coustani | reverse complement strand
CAACTTCCATGTATTGCAAGTGGGATATGGAGCACTTGTGGTGTCGGTCGAGATGGAAAAAAACATAGCACCTTCCCAACCTCTGCTCTTTCAAGGACTTTTGTCTTTTTTTTCTTTCGTCCGATCTTCGATTTGACCACCATGATAGATTTAATCCAAAATCTCTTAGAAAGCGTTACTTCTAGCGTTACATATAAGCAAAACGGTTTCTTCGTTACTTGCCATGATGATTTGTTTCACTTCCATGTATTGCAAGTGGGATATGGAGCACTTTTGGTGTCGGTCGAGAAGGAAAAAAACATAGCACCTTTCCCAACCCTTGCTCCTTCAAACGCTTAGAACTTTTTTGTCTTTCGTCCGATCTTCGATTTTACCCCCATATTTGATGTCGCAAATTTAATTTCCTTTCTTTTGGTACCTTTGGCGTCCTTCTAGCTCTTCTAGTTTTCGAGATATTCATGTTTTGTCGTCGACCTTCGTTCCAAACAAGTTCTTCGTGTAATTGCAAAAACTGGTAGAGTAATTCCAAAATCTCACAGAAAGCGTTACTTCTAGCGTTACATAAAAGCAAAACGGTTTCTTCGTTACTTGCCATGATGATTTGTTTCACTTCCATGTATTGCAAGTGGGATATGGAGCACTTTTGGTGTCGGTCGAGATGGAAAAAAACATAGCACCTTCCCAACCTCTGCTCTTTCAAGGACTTTTGTCTTTTTTTTCTTTCGTCCGATCTTCGATTTGACCACCATGATAGATTTAATCCAAAATCTCTTAGAAAGCGTTACTTCTAGCGTTACATATAAGCAAAACGGTTTTTTCGTTACTTGCCATGATGGTTTGTTTCACTTCCATGTATTGCAAGTGGGATATGGAGCACTTTTGGTGTCGGTCGAGATGGAAAAAAACATAGCACTTTTCCCAACCCTTGCTCCTTCAAACGCTTAGAACTTTTTTGTCTTTCGTCCGATCTTCGATTTTACCCCCATATTTGACGTCGCAAATTTAACTTCCTTTCTTTTGGTACCTTTGGCGTCCTTCTAGCTCTTCTAGTTTTCGAGATATTCATGTTTTGTCGTCGACCTTCGTTCCAAACAAGTTCTTCGTGTAATTGCAAAAACTGGTAGAGTAATTCCAAAATCTCTTAGAAAGCGTTACTTCTAGCGTTACATAAAAGCAAAACGGTTTCTTCGTTACTTGCCATGATGATTTGTTTCACTTCCATGTATTGCAAGTGGGATATGGAGCACTTTTGGTGTCGGTCGAGATGGAAAAAAACATAGCACCTTCCCAACCTCTGCTCTTTCAAGGACTTTTGTCTTTTTTTTCTTTCGTCCGATCTTCGATTTGACCACCATGATAGATTTAATCCAAAATCTCTTAGAAAGCGTTACTTCTAGCGTTACATATAAGCAAAACGGTTTTTTCGTTACTTGCCATGATGGTTTGTTTCACTTCCATGTATTGCAAGTGGGATATGGAGCACTTTTGGTGTCGGTCGAGATGGAAAAAAACATAGCACTTTTCCCAACCCTTGCTCCTTCAAACGCTTAGAACTTTTTTGTCTTTCGTCCGATCTTCGATTTTACCCCCATATTTGACGTCGCAAATTTAACTTCCTTTCTTTTGGTACCTTTGGCGTCCTTCTAGCTCTTCTAGTTTTCGAGATATTCATGTTTTGTCGTCGACCTTCGTTCCAAACAAGTTCTTCGTGTAATTGCAAAAACTGGTAGAGTAATTCCAAAATCTCACAGAAAGCGTCACTTCTAGCGTTACATAAAAGCAAAACGGTTTCTTCGTTACTTGCCATGATGATTTGTTTCACTTCCATGTATTGCAAGTGGGATATGGAGCACTTTTGGTGTCGGTCGCGATGGAAAAAAACATAGCACCTTTCCCAACCTCTGCTCTGTCAAGGACTTTTGTCTTTTTTTTCTTTCGTCCGATCTTCGATTTGACCACCATGATAGATTTAATCCAAAATCTCTTAGAAAGCGTTACTTCTAGCGTTGCATATAAGCAAAACGGTTTTTTCGTTACTTGCCATGATGATTTGTTTCACTTCCATGTATTGCAAGTGGGATATGGAGCACTTTTGGTGTCGGTCTAGAAGGAAAAAAACATAGCACTTTTCCCAACCCTTGCTCCTTCAAACGCTTAGAACTTTTTTGTCTTTCGTCCGATCTTCGATTTTACCCCCATATTTGACGTCGCAAATTTAACTTCCTTTCTTTTGGTACCTTTGGCGTCCTTCTAGCTCTTCTAGTTTTCGAGATATTCATGTTTTGTCGTCGACCTTCGTTCCAAACAAGTTCTTCGTGTAATTGCAAAAACTGGTAGAGTAATTCCAAAATCTCACAGAAAGCGTTACTTCTAGCGTTACATAAAAGCAAAACGGTTTCTTCGTTACTTGCCATGATGATTTGTTTCACTTCCATGTATTGCAAGTGGGATATGGAGCACTTGTGGTGTCGGTCGAGATGGAAAAAAACATAGCACCTTCCCAACCTCTGCTCTTTCAAGGACTTTTGTCTTTCTTTTCTTTCGTCCGATCTTCGATTTGACCACCATGTTAGATTTAATCCAAAATCTCTTAGAAAGCGTTACTTCTAGCGTTACATATAAGCAAAACGGTATCTTCGTTACTTGCCATGATGATTTGTTTCACTTCCATGTATTGCAAGTGGGATATGGAGCACTTTTGGTGTCGGTCTAGAAGGAAAAAAACATAGCACTTTTCCCAACCCTTGCTCCTTCAAACGCTTAGAACTTTTTTGTCTTTCGTCCGATCTTCGATTTTACCCCCATATTTGACGTCGCAAATTTAACTTCCTTTCTTTTGGTACCTTTGGCGTCCTTCTAGCTCTTCTAGTTTTCGAGATATTCATGTTTTGTCGTCGACCTTCGTTCCAAACAAGTTCTTCGTGTTATTGCAAAAACTGGTAGAGTAATTCCAAAATCTCACAGAAAGCGTTACTTCTAGCGTTACATAAAAGCAAAACGGTTTCTTCGTTACTTGCCATGATGATTTGTTTCACTTCCATGTATTGCAAGTGGGATATGGAGCACTTTTGATGTCGGTCCAGATGGAAAAAAACATAGCACCTTTCCCAACCTCTGCTCTTTGAAGGACTTTTGTCTTTTTTTTCTTTCGTCCGATCTTCGATTTGACCATAATGATAGATTAATTCCAAAATCTCACAGAAAGCGTTACTTCTAGCGTTACATATAAGCAAAACGGTATCTTCGTTACTTGCCATGATGATTTGTTTCACTTCCATGTATTGCAAGTGGGATATGGAGCACTTTTGGTGTCGGTCGAGAAGGAAAAAAACATAGCACTTTTCCCAACCCTTGCTCCTTCAAACGCATAGAACTTTTTTGTCTTTCGTCCGATCTTCGATTTTACCTCCATATTTGGTGTCGCAAATTTAATTTCCTTTCTTTTGGTACCTTTGGCGTCCTTCTAGCTCTTCTAGTTTTCGAGATATTCATGTTTTGTCGTCGACCTTCGTTCCATACAAGTTCTTCGTGTAATTGCAAAAACTGGTAGAGTAATTCCAAAATCTCACAGAAAGCGTTACTTCTAGCGTTACATAAATGCAAAACGGTTTCTTCTTTACTTGCCATGATGATTTGTTTCACTTCCATGTATTGCAAGTGGGATATGGAGCACTTTTGGTGTCGGTCGAGATGGAAAAAAACATAGCACCTTTCCCAACCTCTGCTCTTTCAAGGACTTTTGTCTTTTTTTTCTTTCGTCCGATCTTCGATTTGACCACCATGATAGATTTAATCCAAAATCTCTTAGAAAGCGTTACTTCTAGCGTTACATATAAGCAAAACGGTATCTTCGTTACTTGCCATGATGATTTGTTTCACTTCCATGTATTGCAAGTGGGATATGGAGCACTTTTGGTGTCGGTCGAGAAGGAAAAAAACATAGCACTTTTCCCAACCCTTGCTCCTTCAAACGCTTAGAACTTTTTTGTCTTTCGTCCGATCTTCGATTTTACCCCCATATTTGATGTCGCAAATTAATTTTTCCTTTCTTTTGGTACCTTTGGCGTCCTTCTAGCTCTTCTAGTTTTCGAGATATTCATGTTTTGTCGTCGACCTTCGTTCCAAACAAGTTCTTCGTGTAATTGCAAAAACTGGTAGAGTAATTCCAAAATCTCACAGAAAGCGTTACTTCTAGCGTTACATAAAAGCAAAACGGTTTCTTCGTTACTTGCCATGATGATTTGTTTCACTTCCATGTATTGCAAGTGGGATATGGAGCACTTGTGGTGTCGGTCGAGATGGAAAAAAACATAGCACTTTCCCAACCTCTGCTCTTTCAAGGACTTTTGTCTTTTTTTTCTTTCGTCCGATCTTCGATTTGACCACCATGATAGATTTAATCCAAAATCTCTTAGAAAGCGTTACTTCTAGCGTTACATATAAGCAAAACGGTATCTTCGTTACTTGCCATGATGATTTGTTTCACTTCCATGTATTGCAAGTGGGATATGGAGCACTTTTGGTGTCGGTCGAGAAGGAAAAAAACATAGCACTTTTCCCAACCCTTGCTCCTTCAAACGCTTAGAACTTTTTTGTCTTTCGTCCGATCTTCGATTTGACCCCCATATTTGGTGTCGCAAATTTAATTTCCTTTCTTTTAATACCTTTGGCGTCCTTCTAACTCTTCTAGTTTTCGAGATATTCATGTTTTGTCGTCGACCTTCGTTCCAAACAAGTTCTTCGTGTAATTGCAAAAACTGGTAGAGTAATTCCAAAATCTCACAGAAAGCGTTACTTCTAGCGTTACATAAAAGCAAAACGGTTTCTTCGTTACTTGCCATGATGATTTGTTTCACTTCCACGTATTGCAAGTGGGATATGGAGCACTTTTGGTGTCGGTCGAGATGGAAAAAAACATAGCACCTTTCCCAACCTCTGCTCTTTCAAGGACTTTTGTCTTTTTTTTCTTTCGTCCGATCTTCGATTTGACCAACATGATAGATTTAATCCAAAATATCTTAGAAAGCGTTACTTCTAGCGTTACATATAAGCAAAACGGTATCTTCGTTACTTGCCATGATGATTTGTTTCACTTCCATGTTTTGCAAGTGGGATATGGAGCACTTTTGGTGTCGGTCAAGAAGGAAAAAAACATAGCACTTTTCCCAACCCTTGCTCCTTCAAACGCTTAGAACTTTTTTGTCTTTCGTCCGATCTTCGATTTGACCCCCATATTTGGTGTTGCAAATTTAATTTCCTTTCTTTTGGTACCTTTGGCGTCCTTCTAGCTCTTCTGGTTTTCGAGATATTCATGTTTTGTCGTCGACCTTCGTTCCAAACAAGTTCTTCGTGTAATTGCAAAAACTGGTAGAGTAATTCCAAAATCTCACAGAAAGCGTTACTTCTAGCGTTACATAAAAGCAAAACGGTTTCTTCGTTACTTGCCATGATGATTTGTTTCACTTCCATGTATTGCAAGTGGGATATGGAGCACTTTTGGTGTCGGTCGCGATGGAAAAAAACATAGCACCTTTCCCAACCTCTGCTCTGTCAAGGACTTTTGTCTTTTTTTTCTTTCGTCCGATCTTCGATTTGACCACCTTGATAGATTAATTCCAAAATCTCACAGAAAGCGTTACTTCTAGCGTTACATATAAGCAAAACGGTTTTTTCGTTACTTGCCATGATGATTTGTTTCACTTCCAAGTATTGCAAGTGGGATATGGAGCACTTTTGGTGTCGGTCGAGATGGAAAAAAACATAGCACCTTTCCCAACCTCTGCTCTTTCAAGGGCTTTTGTCTTTTTTTTCTTTCGTCCGATCTTCGATTTGACCACCATGATAGATTTAATCCAAAATCTCTTAGAAAGCGTTACTTCTAGCGTTACATATAAGCAAAACGGTTTCTTCGTTACTTGCCATGATGATTTGTTTCACTTCCATGTATTGCAAGTGGGATATGGAGCACTTTTGGTGTCTGTCGAGAAGGAAAAAAACATAGCACTTTTCCCAACCCTTGCTCCTTCAAACGCTTAGAACTTTTTTGTCTTTCGTCCGATCTTCGATTTTACCCCCATATTTGACGTCGCAAATTTAACTTCCTTTCTTTTGGTACCTTTGGCGTCCTTCTAGCTCTTCTAGTTTTCGAGATATTCATGTTTTGTCGTCGACCTTCGTTCCAAACAAGTTCTTCGTGTAATTGCAAAAACTGGTAGAGTAATTCCAAAATCTCACAGAAAGCGTCACTTCTAGCGTTACATAAAAGCAAAACGGTTTCTTCGTTACTTGCCATGATGATTTGTTTCACTTCTGTTAGCGCCGTAAAGTAGGCAAAGGATGCCCCAGTAGCACAGTCCTTTGCATAAGATAATTATGTTACCAGTAGTAGATATGTTAGTGATAGATAAGTAATAAGTGTTTGTGAGATAAGATCTAGCGTTAAGATAACATGTTAGATTACATCAATAAATGTATTTTAGTCTAAGCTGAACCATCGACTTGAGCTATCGGAACATTGGTCCTGCGAACCGGATAGAATTTGGATTCTTGTAACATTCATCCGGAGTAAACCGCGTTAGAGAGTTGATTCGCGGAAAGAGTTTGAGTTCAGTGGATGGTAGTTAGATTCACTAGTTCGTGGTGGTTGCCGTGGTGAAATTGTGACCATTGGACCTGTACGTGAACGACCGTGTCAAGCGGCAACCAAATCCAGCAAAGCGCGCGCGAATTTGAGTCGACGCTACAGTGTGGCACAAAAAGTTGGCGGTTGGCGTATAAGGATTAGCGTTTCTCGGGACAAAAATAATAAGGAAAATGCCCGTTTCGGACAAAATGGTGCGTCAGTTGAAACGCGTATACAACGACAAGTTAGCGGGAGTTGATTTTTTTTATGAGTTCGTCGAAAATTATACCGAAAACCAGCAGTGCCAGATAAGCAGCCTCCTCATTTCGCTAGAAGAGGCTAAGAGTAACTTCGAAAGTGCGAGAGAAAAGTTACTAACGGAACACGAAGAATGTGATACGGTGGAACTTTTGACTGAAAAACAAGCCTTCTACGGGAAGTTCCATCGGGTGAAGGGCTTTCTGTTGGAGAAGCAAGATGGGGCGGACGGCCATAGGCCGGCTGCAAATAGTACAATGGCGAATGCAAGTTTTACAAATTCGCAAGTGAGGCTTCCCAAAATTGATCTACCGGCGTTCGATGGTGATAAAACAAAATGGATGAGCTTCAAGGACCGCTTCACTGCAATGGTTCACGATGCAGAGTTGTCGGACATAATGAAGCTGCAATATTTGTTGGCTTCGCTAAAAGGAGATGCTGCCAGGTTATTCGACCACGTAAAGCTTGTAGAAGGAAACTAAAACAGTACGTGGCAAGCTTTGTTGGATCGGTTTGATGATGCGAAGATGCTGAAACGGGACTACTTCAAGGCGTTGGTGGATCTGCAACCGATGGCTGCCGCAACGGCGGAGGAATTGACTCGTATCGTCAACGAATCGAAGCGCTTAGTGCTTGGGATGGACAGATTGCAGGAGCCTGTATCTTCCTGGGATACCCCATTATCAAGTCTGGTAAGATACAAGTTCGACGAGCAAACACTAATGGCTTTCGAACTTATTGCAGCCGAGCAGAAGACGGATACCTTTAAGGCATTGATGGAGTTTTGTGAGCGGCGCCTCAAGATTTTGACAAACTCGGTCGTCCACACGCAAAACAGGATCGATACGAAGCCGGCAACCAGGGGAACAAATCATGATCATCAAATTACTCGAAAGCCTACACAAAGACCGTATCCAGCTTCAATGTCCTGTGCAGCTCAGACAGGCAACATGCTCAGAGGGTGTGTGTTGTGTAAGGCCGATCATCATATCGCAAGATGCGAGAGATTTGCAAAGATGTCGTTGTCAGAGCGCCAACAGATTGCGAAGGTTGAGTCTTTGTGCTTCAACTGCTTAGGAAAGGAGCATCAAGCAAGATTCTGTAAGGCCCAGTCAAGATGCGGAAACTGTCAGAAACGACATCACACCTTAGTATGCAACAAAACCAATCCGATTACCCCGAGAACAGAGAGCAGCATAAGCGCCATCACGTACATACCAGCTCCAGTTGATTCGCAGCCTTCACAAGAGAAAATGATTTGGTTGTCAACGGCTCAGGTGTTGATTTGCAATGATGAAGGTAGAGAATTTCCAGCTAGAGCGTTGCTAGACCAGGGGTCGCAATCCAACTTCATGAGCGAACGGTTGGTACAGCAGTTGAAGCTGAAGAAAAGGCGACTAAATAAACCTTTGTCCGGCATCGGAGCAGTTTCGCTAAAGGCAGAGACGATGGTGGTAGCTACCATGAAATCACGAGCGTCAACCTTTGTGTCTCGAGTGAATTGGTTGGTGCTGCGAAACATAACAGCCAACTTTCCAGCGCAAACTCGGAATACGGAGTCCTGGAACATTCCCCAAGCACTGATATTGGCAGATCCAGCATTCTTCCGGAGTGAGCGGATAGACCTTCTGATTGGTGCAGAGTTATTTGGCGAGTTGCTCCAACAAGGTCAATTAAAGTTAGCACCTCACTTGCCAAAGCTCCTGGAGTCCAGCCTTGGTTGGATTGTATGCGGCAGGGAAGAACGAGTCTCTGAAGATGCAGCTGAGGTCGTCTGTTCCTGTTTGGCTGACAACGATCTTGGGGCAATATTTGAGAAGCTGGCTAGCCTGGAAGCGATACCGGAAGAACGTGTACGGTCCGAGCAAGATGAGGAATGTGAAAACCTTTATCTAAACACAACGAGGCGCACCGAGTCGGGAAGGTATGTCGTTAACTTGCCCAAGGTAGCCAACTTCGAAGAAAGGCTGAGAGACTCACTTCAACCAGCATTGAAAAGGTTAGCGGCCATTGAAAGGCGTATGATCAAGGAGCCGAACCTGGGTGCCGCGTACAAGGAATTTATGTCCGAATACATCAGACTAGGGCATATGACAAAGGTGTCAACTTATGTAGAAGATAAGATGGCAGAGGGCACGCCACGGTTTTACCTACCGCACCATGCAGTTTGGAAGACTGATGGATTGACGAAAAAGTGTCGAGTGGTGTTCGATGCATCATGCCGTTGTGGTACCGGGCTAAGCTTAAACGACATTTTGTTGACTGGACCGCGATTACAAGATGACATAGAAGTCATTCTTCTCAGATTCAGGATGAGGCCTGTGGCCTTTGTGGCTGATGTAGAAAAAATGTATCGGCAGGTCTTGGTGGCGGAAGAAGATAAAAATCTACAACGAATATTATGGAGAGAAACCGCCAATGATCCAGTTGGGGTCTACGTTCTGAATACGGTAACGTATGGGACCGCGTGTGCACCCTTCCTAGCAATCAGGACATTATTTAAGATTTTCGAAGATGAAGGGCATCAGTTTCCCATGGCGTCACGCTGCGCAAATGATTTCTATGTTGACGACATCTTGTCCGGCGCAGCGACCATAGAGGAAGCGGGAAACATGGTAAAGGAGCTCAGTGAGTTGCTCAGCATGGTAGGGTTTGGCCTCCGCAAGTGGGCTTCCAATGAGCCAGAAGCACTTGCAGCAATCACACCAGAGCACATCGCGAAGGCAGGAAATTATGAGTTTGGGACGGAGCCTACAGGTACGGTGTCCACATTGGGCTTGTCGTGGAACACATCGTCGGACGTCTTGAGTGTTCAAGTTAGGCTACCGCCACAGATCGAAACCCTACGCACGAAACGGCAGGTATCGGGATGCCTCGCGAAAGTATATGATCCATTAGGATTCCTCGATCCTGTTAAGATGAAGGCAAAGCTGATTTTGCAACGTATAGTAACTTTGAAGGATGCCAAGGGAAAACGCTGGGACTGGGACGATGTGTTACCAGAAGGCTTGTTTGCAGAATGGATGGCGTTCTTTCCCCAACTTACGGCACTATCAAAGATAGAAGTTCCAAGACCAGTGGTAACGGATAGCAGTATGGAAAAACAAGTGCATATATTCTGCGACGCATCGGAAAGGGGGTATGGAGCTTGTTGTTACATCCGTGGTCAGAAAGTTGGCGAAAAGGCGACAGTGAACTTCTTTATATCGAAATCGAAGTTGGTATCGTTGAAGCAAAAGATAACGATCGCTAGATTGGAGTTATGTGCAGCGCTCTTGGGCAGCAACTTATATCGGTTAGTGAAGAAGGTCCTGCCGGAAGGAGCACCTGCCTTTTTATGGACGGATTCCATGACTGTGTGGCATTGGGTGAATTCTCCTCATGGAAATTGGAAGACATTCGTAGCGAATCGCACATCAAAGATCCAGCGGAACGCGGAAGGAGCTCAATGGAGGCACGTACCGGGAGTCGAGAACCCGGCGGATCTAGTGTCTAGAGGTGTGGATCCGGAGGCTCTTATCGACACCAAGCAATGGTGGTCGGGGCCAACATGGCTCTCCTTGGAAGAAGAATCGTGGCCAGCATTGCCAAACAAGGCCAAGGCATTGGAACCTACAGGCGAAGAACGAGCAACAGCGGTACTAGTCTCTTCGCTCGACGAAGAGAACTTTAGTGACCGACTCTACTCCCTGTGCTCCACATACACGAAGCTGCGCAGAGTGGTGGGATATTGTCAGCGATATCTCCATGCTCTAAGGTCGCAGGCAAAACCAATGTCAGAGGAAATGGCACCTTTGACCACTGAGGATTTAAGGAAGGCGGAGTCAACGCTTTGCCGCTTGGCACAGAGGGAGCAGTTGACGGCAGAGCTGGACACGTTGAAGAAAGGAAGGAGTTTGCCTAGTGCTTCGGGCTTGAGGTTTTGCGATCCATTTCTGGGCGAAGACGGATTGATTCGAGTCAAGGGACGGCTTCAGAACGCGCATATGAGTGAGGCAGCAAAGCATCCCAAAATAATTCCCAAAGGACATCCGTTGGCGAGGTTGTTGGCGTTACATTACCATGTCAACTTGCTTCATGCTGGGCCACAGTTGATGTTGACCTCATTACGACAACGATTTTGGATCATGGGAGTGAGGTCAGTGGTTCGGCAAGTGCAGCGGCAGTGTGTCAGCTGCTTCAAGAATAAGCCGAAGCTGGTGGTGCAACCAATGGGAGAGTTACCTGCAGCAAGAGTAGCGGAAGCGAGACCGTTTGCCATATCGGGTGTGGATTACAGTGTACATCAAGGGCGGTCATAGGAAGGCAGCACCCACAAAGGCATACATCGCAGTGTTTGTGTGCTTCGTTACGCGGGCAGTGCATCTGGAGTTGGTCCTCTCTGTCCACGGCAGCCTTCATAGCGGCACTCCGAAGATTCGTGTCGAAGCGAGGATTAGTGGCTGAACTGCACTCCGACAATGGCACCAACTTCAAGGGAGCCGCCAACGAACTGCGTAAACTCTATGATCTGCTTAGTTCCTCTCAATTTCAGGCAGAGGTAACAACTTGGAGCAGCGAACGAGGTTTGAAATGGAGTTTCATTCCGCCCGGAGCTCCCCACTTCGGAGGACTTTGGGAGGCAGCGGTTAAGTCAATGAAGCGTCACCTACATCGTGTATTGGGAGACGCAGCAGCCACGTATGAAGATATGGTCACGCTGTTGGCGCAGGTAGAAGGTTTATTTACGCAGGTAGAAGGTTGGCGCAGGTAGAAGGGCTTTATCACGGGTTCAAATATGCAGCAGGTCCCGGATATTGATCTGCGGGATATTCCGGAAGGCAGGTTGAATCATTGGCGGGTGATTCAACAGCGATTTCAGCACTTTTGGGCTCGATGGCGATCCGAGTATCTGCACCAGCTGCACGTTAGGAATAAGTGGAGTATGCCTGCGACGGCTATAGAACCTGGAATAATGGTTATCATTCGTGATGATAATATGCCACCAAACAAATGGCCATTGGCACGAGTGATAGAAGTGCACCCAGGGAAGGACGGGATAGTCAGGGTAGTTACTTTACGCACAGCTCAGTCCGATAAAATGAAAAGGCCAGTTGCCAAGTTATGTGTACTTCCATTTGAGGGCAACAGAAAGGAAGGAGGACAGGTTCAACAGTGTAAATAGTTTAATTAGTTTATAAAAATTTGAATTTTTATGGTGGTCGGGATGTTAGCGCCGTAAAGTAGGCAAAGGATGCCCCAGTAGCACAGTCCTTTGCATAAGATAATTATGTTACCAGTAGTAGATATGTTAGTGATAGATAAGTAATAAGTGTTTGTGAGATAAGATCTAGCGTTAAGATAACATGTTAGATTACATCAATAAATGTATTTTAGTCTAAGCTGAACCATCGACTTGAGCTATCGGAACAACTTCCATGTATTGCAAGTGGGATATGGAGCACTTGTGGTGTCGGTCGAGATGGAAAAAAACATAGCACCTTCCCAACCTCTGCTCTTTCAAGGACTTTTGTCTTTTTTTTCTTTCGTCCGATCTTCGATTTGACCACCATGATAGATTTAATCCAAAATCTCTTAGAAAGCGTTACTTCTAGCGTTACATATAAGCAAAACGGTTTCTTCGTTACTTGCCATGATGATTTGTTTCACTTCCATGTATTGCAAGTGGGATATGGAGCACTTTTGGTGTCGGTCGAGAAGGAAAAAAACATAGCACCTTTCCCAACCCTTGCTCCTTCAAACGCTTAGAACTTTTTTGTCTTTCGTCCGATCTTCGATTTTACCCCCATATTTGATGTCGCAAATTTAATTTCCTTTCTTTTGGTACCTTTGGCGTCCTTCTAGCTCTTCTAGTTTTCGAGATATTCATGTTTTGTCGTCGACCTTCGTTCCAAACAAGTTCTTCGTGTAATTGCAAAAACTGGTAGAGTAATTCCAAAATCTCACAGAAAGCGTTACTTCTAGCGTTACATAAAAGCAAAACGGTTTCTTCGTTACTTGCCATGATGATTTGTTTCACTTCCATGTATTGCAAGTGGGATATGGAGCACTTTTGGTGTCGGTCGAGATGGAAAAAAACATAGCACCTTCCCAACCTCTGCTCTTTCAAGGACTTTTGTCTTTTTTTTCTTTCGTCCGATCTTCGATTTGACCACCATGATAGATTTAATCCAAAATCTCTTAGAAAGCGTTACTTCTAGCGTTACATATAAGCAAAACGGTTTTTTCGTTACTTGCCATGATGGTTTGTTTCACTTCCATGTATTGCAAGTGGGATATGGAGCACTTTTGGTGTCGGTCGAGATGGAAAAAAACATAGCACTTTTCCCAACCCTTGCTCCTTCAAACGCTTAGAACTTTTTTGTCTTTCGTCCGATCTTCGATTTTACCCCCATATTTGACGTCGCAAATTTAACTTCCTTTCTTTTGGTACCTTTGGCGTCCTTCTAGCTCTTCTAGTTTTCGAGATATTCATGTTTTGTCGTCGACCTTCGTTCCAAACAAGTTCTTCGTGTAATTGCAAAAACTGGTAGAGTAATTCCAAAATCTCTTAGAAAGCGTTACTTCTAGCGTTACATAAAAGCAAAACGGTTTCTTCGTTACTTGCCATGATGATTTGTTTCACTTCCATGTATTGCAAGTGGGATATGGAGCACTTTTGGTGTCGGTCGAGATGGAAAAAAACATAGCACCTTCCCAACCTCTGCTCTTTCAAGGACTTTTGTCTTTTTTTTCTTTCGTCCGATCTTCGATTTGACCACCATGATAGATTTAATCCAAAATCTCTTAGAAAGCGTTACTTCTAGCGTTACATATAAGCAAAACGGTTTTTTCGTTACTTGCCATGATGGTTTGTTTCACTTCCATGTATTGCAAGTGGGATATGGAGCACTTTTGGTGTCGGTCGAGATGGAAAAAAACATAGCACTTTTCCCAACCCTTGCTCCTTCAAACGCTTAGAACTTTTTTGTCTTTCGTCCGATCTTCGATTTTACCCCCATATTTGACGTCGCAAATTTAACTTCCTTTCTTTTGGTACCTTTGGCGTCCTTCTAGCTCTTCTAGTTTTCGAGATATTCATGTTTTGTCGTCGACCTTCGTTCCAAACAAGTTCTTCGTGTAATTGCAAAAACTGGTAGAGTAATTCCAAAATCTCACAGAAAGCGTCACTTCTAGCGTTACATAAAAGCAAAACGGTTTCTTCGTTACTTGCCATGATGATTTGTTTCACTTCCATGTATTGCAAGTGGGATATGGAGCACTTTTGGTGTCGGTCGCGATGGAAAAAAACATAGCACCTTTCCCAACCTCTGCTCTGTCAAGGACTTTTGTCTTTTTTTTCTTTCGTCCGATCTTCGATTTGACCACCATGATAGATTTAATCCAAAATCTCTTAGAAAGCGTTACTTCTAGCGTTGCATATAAGCAAAACGGTTTTTTCGTTACTTGCCATGATGATTTGTTTCACTTCCATGTATTGCAAGTGGGATATGGAGCACTTTTGGTGTCGGTCTAGAAGGAAAAAAACATAGCACTTTTCCCAACCCTTGCTCCTTCAAACGCTTAGAACTTTTTTGTCTTTCGTCCGATCTTCGATTTTACCCCCATATTTGACGTCGCAAATTTAACTTCCTTTCTTTTGGTACCTTTGGCGTCCTTCTAGCTCTTCTAGTTTTCGAGATATTCATGTTTTGTCGTCGACCTTCGTTCCAAACAAGTTCTTCGTGTAATTGCAAAAACTGGTAGAGTAATTCCAAAATCTCACAGAAAGCGTTACTTCTAGCGTTACATAAAAGCAAAACGGTTTCTTCGTTACTTGCCATGATGATTTGTTTCACTTCCATGTATTGCAAGTGGGATATGGAGCACTTGTGGTGTCGGTCGAGATGGAAAAAAACATAGCACCTTCCCAACCTCTGCTCTTTCAAGGACTTTTGTCTTTCTTTTCTTTCGTCCGATCTTCGATTTGACCACCATGTTAGATTTAATCCAAAATCTCTTAGAAAGCGTTACTTCTAGCGTTACATATAAGCAAAACGGTATCTTCGTTACTTGCCATGATGATTTGTTTCACTTCCATGTATTGCAAGTGGGATATGGAGCACTTTTGGTGTCGGTCTAGAAGGAAAAAAACATAGCACTTTTCCCAACCCTTGCTCCTTCAAACGCTTAGAACTTTTTTGTCTTTCGTCCGATCTTCGATTTTACCCCCATATTTGACGTCGCAAATTTAACTTCCTTTCTTTTGGTACCTTTGGCGTCCTTCTAGCTCTTCTAGTTTTCGAGATATTCATGTTTTGTCGTCGACCTTCGTTCCAAACAAGTTCTTCGTGTTATTGCAAAAACTGGTAGAGTAATTCCAAAATCTCACAGAAAGCGTTACTTCTAGCGTTACATAAAAGCAAAACGGTTTCTTCGTTACTTGCCATGATGATTTGTTTCACTTCCATGTATTGCAAGTGGGATATGGAGCACTTTTGATGTCGGTCCAGATGGAAAAAAACATAGCACCTTTCCCAACCTCTGCTCTTTGAAGGACTTTTGTCTTTTTTTTCTTTCGTCCGATCTTCGATTTGACCATAATGATAGATTAATTCCAAAATCTCACAGAAAGCGTTACTTCTAGCGTTACATATAAGCAAAACGGTATCTTCGTTACTTGCCATGATGATTTGTTTCACTTCCATGTATTGCAAGTGGGATATGGAGCACTTTTGGTGTCGGTCGAGAAGGAAAAAAACATAGCACTTTTCCCAACCCTTGCTCCTTCAAACGCATAGAACTTTTTTGTCTTTCGTCCGATCTTCGATTTTACCTCCATATTTGGTGTCGCAAATTTAATTTCCTTTCTTTTGGTACCTTTGGCGTCCTTCTAGCTCTTCTAGTTTTCGAGATATTCATGTTTTGTCGTCGACCTTCGTTCCATACAAGTTCTTCGTGTAATTGCAAAAACTGGTAGAGTAATTCCAAAATCTCACAGAAAGCGTTACTTCTAGCGTTACATAAATGCAAAACGGTTTCTTCTTTACTTGCCATGATGATTTGTTTCACTTCCATGTATTGCAAGTGGGATATGGAGCACTTTTGGTGTCGGTCGAGATGGAAAAAAACATAGCACCTTTCCCAACCTCTGCTCTTTCAAGGACTTTTGTCTTTTTTTTCTTTCGTCCGATCTTCGATTTGACCACCATGATAGATTTAATCCAAAATCTCTTAGAAAGCTTTACTTCTAGCGTTACATATAAGCAAAACGGTATCTTCGTTACTTGCCATGATGATTTGTTTCACTTCCATGTATTGCAAGTGGGATATGGAGCACTTTTGGTGTCGGTCGAGAAGGAAAAAAACATAGCACTTTTCCCAACCCTTGCTCCTTCAAACGCTTAGAACTTTTTTGTCTTTCGTCCGATCTTCGATTTTACCCCCATATTTGATGTCGCAAATTAATTTTTCCTTTCTTTTGGTACCTTTGGCGTCCTTCTAGCTCTTCTAGTTTTCGAGATATTCATGTTTTGTCGTCGACCTTCGTTCCAAACAAGTTCTTCGTGTAATTGCAAAAACTGGTAGAGTAATTCCAAAATCTCACAGAAAGCGTTACTTCTAGCGTTACATAAAAGCAAAACGGTTTCTTCGTTACTTGCCATGATGATTTGTTTCACTTCCATGTATTGCAAGTGGGATATGGAGCACTTTTGGTGTCGGTCGAGATGGAAAAAAACATAGCACCTTCCCAACCTCTGCTCTTTCAAGGACTTTTGTCGTTTTTTTCTTTCGTCCGATCTTCGATTTGACCACCATGATAGATTTAATCCAAAATCTCTTAGAAAGCGTTACTTCTAGCGTTACATATAAGCAAAACGGTTTTTTCGTTACTTGCCATGATGGTTTGTTTCACTTCCATGTATTGCAAGTGGGATATGGAGCACTTTTGGTGTCGGTCGAGATGGAAAAAAACATAGCACTTTTCCCAACCCTTGCTCCTTCAAACGCTTAGAACTTTTTTGTCTTTCGTCCGATCTTCGATTTTACCCCCATATTTGACGTCGCAAATTTAACTTCCTTTCTTTTGGTACCTTTGGCGTCCTTCTAGCTCTTCTAGTTTTCGAGATATTCATGTTTTGTCGTCGACCTTCGTTCCAAACAAGTTCTTCGTGTTATTGCAAAAACTGGTAGAGTAATTCCAAAATCTCACAGAAAGCGTTACTTCTAGCGTTACATTAAAGCAAAACGGTTTCTTCGTTACTTGCCATGATGATTTGTTTCACTTCCATGTATTGCAAGTGGGATATGGAGCACTTGTGGTGTCGGTCGAGATGGAAAAAAACATAGCACCTTCCCAACCTCTGCTCTTTCAAGGACTTTTGTCTTTTTTTTCTTTCGTCCGATCTTCGATTTGACCACCATGATAGATTTAATCCAAAATCTCTTAGAAAGCGTTACTTCTAGCGTTACATATAAGCAAAACGGTTTTTTCGTTACTTGTCATGATGATTTGTTTCACTTCCATGTATTGCAAGTGGGATATATAGCACTTTTGGTGTCGGTCGAGAAGGAAAAAAACATAGCACTTTTCCCAACCCTTGCTCCTTCAAACGCTTAGAACTTTTTTGTCTTTCGTCCGATCTTCGAATTTTACCCCGATATTTGACGTCGCAAATTTAACTTCCTTTCTTTTGGTACCTTTGGCGTCCTTCTAGCTCTTCTAGTTTTCGAGATATTCATGTTTTGTCGTCGACCTTCGTTCCAAACAAGTTCTTCGTGTAATTGCAAAAACTGGTAGAGTAATTCCAAAATCTCACAGAAAGCGTCACTTCTAGCGTTACATAAAAGCAAAACGGTTTCTTCGTTACTTGCCATCATGATTTGTTTCACTTCCATGTATTGCAAGTGGGATATGGAGCACTTTTGGTGTCGGTCGCGATGGAAAAAAACATAGCACCTTCCCAACCTCTGCTCTTTCAAGGACTTTTGTCTTTTTTTTCTTTCGTCCGATCTTCGATTTGACCACCATGATAGATTTAATCCAAAATCTCTTAGAATGCGTTACTTCTAGCGTTACATATAAGCAAAACGGTATCTTCGTTACTTGCCATGATGATTTGTTTCACTTCCATGTATTGCAAGTGAGATATAGAGCACTTTTGGTGTCGGTCGAGATGGAAAAAAACATAGCACTTTTCCCAACCCTTGCTCCTTCAAACGCTTAGAACTTTTTTGTCTTTCGTCCGATCTTCGATTTTACCCCCATATTTGACGTCGCAAATTTAACTTCCTTTCTTTTGGTACCTTTGGCGTCCTTCTAGCTCTTCTAGTTTTCGAGATATTCATGTTTTGTCGTCGACCTTCGTTCCAAACAAGTTCTTCGTGTAATTGCAAAAACTGGTAGAGTAATTCCAAAATCTCACAGAAAGCGTTACTTCTAGCGTTACATAAAAGCAAAACGGTTTCTTCGTTACTTGCCATGATGATTTGTTTCACTTCCATGTATTGCAAGTGGGATATGGAGCACTTGTGGTGTCGGTCGAGATGGAAAAAAACATAGCACCTTCCCAACCTCTGCTCTTTCAAGGACTTTTGTCTTTTTTTTCTTTCGTCCGATCTTCGATTTGACCACCATGATAAATTTAATCCAAAATCTCTTAGAAAGCGTTACTTCTAGCGTTACATATAAGCAAAACGGTTTCTTCGTTACTTGCCATGATGATTTGTTTCACTTCCATGTATTGCAAGTGGGATATGGAGCGCTTGTGGTGTCGGTCGAGATGGAAAAAAACATAGCACCTTCCCAACCTCTGCTCTTTCAAGGACTTTTGTCTTTTTTTTCTTTCGTCCGATCTTCGATTTGACCACCAGGATAGATTTATTCCAGCATCTAACATAAAGCGTTACTTCTAGCGTTACATATGAGCAAAACGGTTTCTTCGTTACTTGCCATGATGATTTGTTTCACTTCCATGTATTGCAAGTGGGATATGGAGCACTTTTGATGTCGGTCCAGATGGAAAAAAACATAGCACCTTTCCCAACCTCTGCTCTTTGAAGGACTTTTGTCTTTTTTTTCTTTCGTCCGATCTTCGATTTGACCACCATGATAGATTTAATCCAAAATCTCTTAGAAAGCGTTACTTCCAGCGTTACATATAAGCAAAACGGTTTCTTCATTACTTGCCATGATGATTTGTTTCACTTCCATGTATTGCAAGTGAGATATGGAGCACTTTTGGTGTCGGTCGAGATGGAAAAAAACATAGCACTTTTCCCAACCCTTGCTCCTTCAAACGCTTAGAACTTTTTTGTCTTTCGTCCGATCTTCGATTTTACCCCCATATTTGACGTCGCAAATTTAACTTCCTTTCTTTTGGTACCTTTGGCGTCCTTCTAGCTCTTCTAGTTTTCGAGATATTCATGTTTTGTCGTCGACCTTCGTTCCAAACAAGTTCTTCGTGTAATTGCAAAAACTGGTAGAGTAATTCCAAAATCTCACAGAAAGCGTCACTTCTAGCGTTACATAAAAGCAAAACGGTTTCTTCGTTACTTGCCATCATGATTTGTTTCACTTCCATGTATTGCAAGTGGGATATGGAGCACTTTTGGTGTCGGTCGCGATGGAAAAAAACATAGCACCTTCCCAACCTCTGCTCTTTCAAGGACTTTTGTCTTTTTTTTCTTTCGTCCGATCTTCGATTTGACCACCATGATAGATTTAATCCAAAATCTCTTAGAAAGCGTTACTTCTAGCGTTACATATAAGCAAAACGGTATCTTCGTTACTTGCCATGATGATTTGTTTCACTTCCATGTATTGCAAGTGAGATATAGAGCACTTTTGGTGTCGGTCGAGATGGAAAAAAACATAGCACTTTTCCCAACCCTTGCTCCTTCAAACGCTTAGAACTTTTTTGTCTTTCGTCCGATCTTCGATTTTACCCCCATATTTGACGTCGCAAATTTAACTTCCTTTCTTTTGGTACCTTTGGCGTCCTTCTAGCTCTTCTAGTTTTCGAGATATTCATGTTTTGTCGTCGACCTTCGTTCCAAACAAGTTCTTCGTGTAATTGCAAAAACTGGTAGAGTAATTCCAAAATCTCACAGAAAGCGTTACTTCTAGCGTTACATAAAAGCAAAACGGTTTCTTCGTTACTTGCCATGATGATTTGTTTCACTTCCATGTATTGCAAGTGGGATATGGAGCACTTTTGGTGTCGGTCGAGATGAAAAAAACATAGCACCTTCCCAACCTCTGCTCTTTCAAGGACTTTTGTCTTTTTTTTCTTTCGTCCGATCTTCGATTTGACCACCATGATAAATTTAATCCAAAATCTCTTAGAAAGCGTTACTTCTAGCGTTACATATAAGCAAAACGGTTTCTTCGTTACTTGCCATGATGATTTGTTTCACTTCCATGTATTGCAAGTGGGATATGGAGCGCTTGTGGTGTCGGTCGAGATGGAAAAAAACATAGCACCTTCCCAACCTCTGCTCTTTCAAGGACTTTTGTCTTTTTTTTCTTTCGTCCGATCTTCGATTTGACCACCAGGATAGATTTATTCCAGCATCTAACATAAAGCGTTACTTCTAGCGTTACATATGAGCAAAACGGTTTCTTCGTTACTTGCCATGATGATTTGTTTCACTTCCATGTATTGCAAGTGGGATATGGAGCACTTTTGATGTCGGTCCAGATGGAAAAAAACATAGCACCTTTCCCAACCTCTGCTCTTTGAAGGACTTTTGTCTTTTTTTTCTTTCGTCCGATCCTCGATTTGACCACCATGATAGATTAATTCCAAAATCTCACAGAAAGCGTTACTTCCAGCGTTACATATAAGCAAAACGGTATCTTCGTTACTTGCCATGATGATTTGTTTCACTTCCATGTATTGCAAGTGAGATATAGAGCACTTTTGGTGTCGGTCGAGATGGAAAAAAACATAGCACTTTTCCCAACCCTTGCTCCTTCAAACGCTTAGAACTTTTTTGTCTTTCGTCCGATCTTCGATTTTACCCCCATATTTGACGTCGCAAATTTAACTTCCTTTCTTTTGGTACCTTTGGCGTCCTTCTAGCTCTTCTAGTTTTCGAGATATTCATGTTTTGTCGTCGACCTTCGTTCCAAACAAGTTCTTCGTGTAATTGCAAAAACTGGTAGAGTAATTCCAAAATCTCACAGAAAGCGTTACTTCTAGCGTTACATAAAAGCAAAACGGTTTCTTCGTTACTTGCCATGATGATTTGTTTCACTTCCATGTATTGCAAGTGGGATATGGAGCACTTGTGGTGTCGGTCGAGATGGAAAAAAACATAGCACCTTCCCAACCTCTGCTCTTTCAAGGACTTTTGTCTTTTTTTTCTTTCGTCCGATCTTCGATTTGACCACCATGATAGATTTAATCCAAAATCTCTTAGAAAGCGTTACTTCTAGCGTTACATAAAAGCAAAACGGTTTCTTCGTTACTTGCCATGATGATTTGTTTCACTTCCATGTATTGCAAGTGGGATATGGAGCACTTGTGGTGTCGGTCGAGATGGAAAAAAACATAGCACCTTCCCAACCTCTGCTCTTTCAAGGACTTTTGTCTTTTTTTTCTTTCGTCCGATCTTCGATTTGACCACCAGGATAGATTTATTCCAGCATCTAACATAAAGCGTTACTTCTAGCGTTACATATGAGCAAAACGGTTTCTTCGTTACTTGCCATGATGATTTGTTTCACTTCCATGTATTGCAAGTGGGATATGGAGCACTTTTGGTGTCGGTCGAGAAGGAAAAAAATATAGCACTTTTCCCCACCCTTGCTCCTTCAAACGCTTAGAACTTTTTTGTCTTTCGTCCGATCTTCGATTTTACCCCCATATTTGACGTCGCAAATTTAATTTCCTTTCTTTTGGTACCTTTGGCGTCCTTCTAGCTCTTCTAGTTTTCGAGATATTCATGTTTTGTCGTCGACCTTCGTTCCAAACAAGTTCTTCATGTAATTGCAAAAACTGGTAGAGTAATTCCAAAATCTCACAGAAAGCGTTACTTCTAGCGTTACATAAAAGCAAAACGGTTTCTTCGTTACTTGCCATGATGATTTGTTTCACTTCCATGTATTGCAAGTGGGATATGGAGCACTTTGGGTGTCGGTCGAGAAGGAAAAAAACATAGCACCTTTCCCAACCTCTGCTCTTTGAAGGACTTTTGTCTTTTTTTTCTTTCGTCCGATCTTCGATTTGACCATAATGATAGATTAATTCCAAAATCTCACAGAAAGCGTTACTTCTAGCGTTACATATAAGCAAAACGGTATCTTCGTTACTTGCCATGATGATTTGTTTCACTTCCATGTATTGCAAGTGGGATATGGAGCACTTTTGGTGTCGGTCGAGAAGGAAAAAAACATAGCACTTTTCCCAACCCTTGCTCCTTCAAACGCATAGAACTTTTTTGTCTTTCGTCCGATCTTCGATTTTACCCCCATATTTGGTGTCGCAAATTTAATTTCCTTTCTTTTGGTACCTTTGGCGTCCTTCTAGCTCTTCTAGTTTTCGAGATATTCATGTTTTGTCGTCGACCTTCGTTCCAAACAAGTTCTTCGTGTAATTGCAAAAACTGGTAGAGTAATTCCAAAATCTCACAGAAAGCGTTACTTCTAGCGTTACATAAAAGCAAAACGGTTTCTTCGTTACTTGCCATGATGATTTGTTTCACTTCCATGTATTGCAAGTGGGATATGGAGCACTTTTGGTGTCGGTCGAGATGGAAAAAAACATAGCACCTTCCCAACCTCTGCTCTTTCAAGGACTTTTGTCTTTTTTTTCTTTCGTCCGATCTTCGATTTGACCACCATGATAGATTTAATCCAAAATCTCTTAGAAAGCGTTACTTCTAGCGTTACATATAAGCAAAACGGTTTTTTCGTTACTTGTCATGATGATTTGTTTCACTTCCATGTATTGCAAGTGGGATATGGAGCACTTTTGGTGTCGGTCGAGAAGGAAAAAAACATAGCACTTTTCCCAACCCTTGCTCCTTCAAACGCATAGAACTTTTTTGTCTTTCGTCCGATCGTCGATTTGACCCCCATATTTGGTGTCGCAAATTTAATTTCCTTTCTATTGGTACCTTTGGCGTCCTTCTAGCTCTTCTAGTTTTCGAGATATTCATGTTTTGTCGTCGACCTTCGTTCCAAACAAGTTCTTCGTGTAATTGCAAAAACTGGTAGAGTAATTCCAAAATCTCACAGAAAGCGTTACTTCTAGCGTTACATAAAAGCAAAACGGTTTCTTCGTTACTTGCCATGATGATTTGTTTCACTTCCATGTATTGCAAGTGGGATATGGAGCGCTTGTGGTGTCGGTCGAGATGGAAAAAAACATAGCACCTTCCCAACCTCTGCTCTTTGAAGGACTTTTGTCTTTTTTTTCTTTCGTCCGATCTTCGATTTGACCATAATGATAGATTAATTCCAAAATCTCACAGAAAGCGTTACTTCTAGCGTTACATATAAGCAAAACGGTATCTTCGTTACTTGCCATGATGATTTGTTTCACTTCCATGTATTGCAAGTGGGATATGGAGCACTTTTGGTGTCGGTCGAGAAGGAAAAAAACATAGCACTTTTCCCAACCCTTGCTCCTTCAAACGCATAGAACTTTTTTGTCTTTCGTCCGATCTTCGATTTGACCCCCATATTTGATGTCGCAAATTTAATTTCCTTTCTTTTGGTACCTTTGGCGTCCTTCTAGCTCTTCTAGTTTTCGAGATATTCATGTTTTGTCGTCGACCTTCGTTCCAAACAAGTTCTTCGTGTAATTGCAAAAACTGGTAGAGTAATTCCAAAATCTCACAGAAAGCGTTACTTCTAGCGTTACATAAAAGCAAAACGGTTTCTTCTTTACTTGCCATGATGATTTGTTTCACTTCCATGTATTGCAAGTGGGATATGGAGCACTTTTGGTGTCGGTCGAGATGGAAAAAAACATAGCACTTTTCCCAACCCTTGCTCCTTCAAACGCTTAGAACTTTTTTGTCTTTCGTCCGATCTTCGATTTTACCCCCATATTTGACGTCGCAAATTTAACTTCCTTTCTTTTGGTACCTTTGGCGTCCTTCTAGCTCTTCTAGTTTTCGAGATATTCATGTTTTGTCGTCGACCTTCGTTCCAAACAAGTTCTTCGTGTAATTGCAAAAACTGGTAGAGTAATTCCAAAATCTCACAGAAAGCGTTACTTCTAGCGTTACATAAAAGCAAAACGGTTTCTTCGTTACTTGCCATGATGATTTGTTTCACTTCCATGTATTGCAAGTGGGATATGGAGCACTTTTGGTGTCGGTCGAGATGGAAAAAAACATAGCACCTTCCCAACCTCTGCTCTTTCAAGGACTTTTGTCTTTTTTTTCTTTCGTCCGATCTTCGATTTGACCACCATGATAGATTTAATCCAAAATCTCTTAGAAAGCGTTACTTCTAGCGTTACATATAAGCAAAACGGTATCTTCGTTACTTGCCATGATGATTTGTTTCACTTCCATGTATTGCAAGTGGGATATGGAGCACTTTTGGTGTCGGTCGAGATGGAAAAAAACATAGCACCTTCCCAACCTCTGCTCTTTCAAGGACTTTTGTCTTTTTTTTCTTTCGTCCGATCTTCGATTTGACCACCATGATAGATTTAATCCAAAATCTCTTAGAAAGCGTTACTTCTAGCGTTACATATAAGCAAAACGGTTTTTTCGTTACTTGCCATGATGGTTTGTTTCACTTCCATGTATTGCAAGTGGGATATGGAGCACTTTTGGTGTCGGTCGAGATGGAAAAAAACATAGCACTTTTCCCAACCCTTGCTCCTTCAAACGCATAGAACTTTTTTGTCTTTCGTCCGATCTTCGATTTGACCCCCATATTTGATGTCGCAAATTTAATTTCCTTTCTTTTGGTACCTTTGGCGTCCTTCTAGCTCTTCTAGTTTTCGAGATATTCATGTTTTGTCGTCGACCTTCGTTCCAAACAAGTTCTTCGTGTAATTGCAAAAACTGGTAGAGTAATTCCAAAATCTCACAGAAAGCGTTACTTCTAGCGTTACATAAAAGCAAAACGGTTTCTTCGTTACTTGCCATGATGATTTGTTTCACTTCCATGTATTGCAAGTGGGATATGGAGCACTTTTGGTGTCGGTCGAGATGGAAAAAAACATAGCACTTTTCCCAACCCTTGCTCCTTCAAACACTTAGAACTTTTTTGTCTTTCGTCCGATCTTCGATTTTACCCCCATATTTGACGTCGCAAATTTAACTTCCTTTCTTTTGGTACCTTTGGCGTCCTTCTAGCTCTTCTAGTTTTCGAGATATTCATGTTTTGTCGTCGACCTTCGTTCCAAACAAGTTCTTCGTGTTATTGCAAAAACTGTTAGAGTAATTCCAAAATCTCACAGAAAGCGTTACTTCTAGCGTTACATTAAAGCAAAACGGTTTCTTCGTTACTTGCCATGATGATTTGTTTCACTTCCATGTATTGCAAGTGGGATATGGAGCACTTGTGGTGTCGGTCGAGATGGAAAAAAACATAGCACCTTTCCCAACCTCTGCTCTTTCAAGGACTTTTGTCTTTTTTTTCTTTCGTCCGATCTTCGATTTGACCACCATGATAGATTTAATCCAAAATCTCTTAGAAAGCGTTACTTCTAGCGTTACATATAAGCAAAACGGTTTTTTCGTTACTTGCCATGATGGTTTGTTTCACTTCCATGTATTGCAAGTGGGATATGGAGCACTTTTGGTGTCGGTCGAGATGGAAAAAAACATAGCACTTTTCCCAACCCTTGCTCCTTCAAACGCTTAGAACTTTTTTGTCTTTCGTCCGATCTTCGATTTTACCCCCATATTTGACGTCGCAAATTTAACTTCCTTTCTTTTGGTACCTTTGGCGTCCTTCTAGCTCTTCTAGTTTTCGAGATATTCATGTTTTGTCGTCGACCTTCGTTCCAAACAAGTTCTTCGTGTTATTGCAAAAACTGGTAGAGTAATTCCAAAATCTCACAGAAAGCGTTACTTCTAGCGTTACATTAAAGCAAAACGGTTTCTTCGTTACTTGCCATGATGATTTGTTTCACTTCCATGTATTGCAAGTGGGATATGGAGCACTTTTGGTGTCGGTCGAGATGGAAAAAAACATAGCACCTTCCCAACCTCTGCTCTTTCAAGGACTTTTGTCTTTTTTTTCTTTCGTCCGATCTTCGATTTGACCACCATGATAGATTTAATCCAAAATCTCTTAGAAAGCGTTACTTCTAGCGTTACATATAAGCAAAACGGTTTTTTCGTTACTTGCCATGATGGTTTGTTTCACTTCCATGTATTGCAAGTGGGATATGGAGCACTTTTGGTGTCGGTCGAGATGGAAAAAAACATAGCACTTTTCCCAACCCTTGCTCCTTCAAACGCTTAGAACTTTTTTGTCTTTCGTCCGATCTTCGATTTTACCCCCATTTTTGACGTCGCAAATTTAACTTCCTTTCTTTTGGTACCTTTGGCGTCCTTCTAGCTCTTCTAGTTTTCGAGATATTCATGTTTTGTCGTCGACCTTCGTTCCAAACAAGTTCTTCGTGTTATTGCAAAAACTGGTAGAGTTATTCCAAAATCTCACAGAAAGCGTTACTTCTAGCGTTACATATAAGCAAAACGGTATCTTCGTTACTTGCCATGATGATTTGTTTCACTTCCATGTATTGCAAGTGGGATATGGAGCACTTTTGGTGTCGGTCGAGATGGAAAAAAACATAGCACCTTTCCCAACCCTTGCTCCTTCAAACGCTTAGAACTTTTTTGTCTTTCGTCCGATCTTCGATTTTACCCCCATATTTGTAGTCGCAAATTTAATTTCCTTTCTATTGGTACCTTTGGCGTCCTTCTAGCTCTTCTTGTTTTCGAGATATTCATGTTTTGTCGTCGACCTTCGTTCCAAACAAGTTCTTCGTGTAATTGCAAAAACTGGTAGAGTAATTCCAAAATCTCACAGAAAGCGTCACTTCTAGCGTTACATAAAAGCAAAACGGTATCTTCGTTACTTGCCATGATGATTTGTTTCACTTCCATGTATTGCAAGTGGGATATGGAGCACTTGTGGTGTCGGTCGAGATGGAAAAAAACATAGCACTTTCCCAACCTCTGCTCTTTGAAGGACTTTTGTCTTTTTTTTCTTTCGTCCGATCTTCGATTTGACCACCATGATAGATTAATTCCAAAATCTCACAGAAAGCGTTACTTCCAGCGTTACATATAAGCAAAACGGTATCTTCGTTACTTGCCATGATGATTTGTTTCACTTCCATGTATTGCAAGTGAGATATGGAGCACTTTTGGTGTCGGTCGAGATGGAAAAAAACATAGCACTTTTCCCAACCCTTGCTCCTTCAAACGCTTAGAACTTTTTTGTCTTTCGTCCGATCTTCGATTTTACCCCCATATTTGACGTCGCAAATTTAACTTCCTTTCTTTTGGTACCTTTGGCGTCCTTCTAGCTCTTCTAGTTTTCGAGATATTCATGTTTTGTCGTCGACCTTCGTTCCAAACAAGTTCTTCGTGTAATTGCAAAAACTGGTAGAGTAATTCCAAAATCTCACAGAAAGCGTTACTTCTAGCGTTACATAAAAGCAAAACGGTTTCTTCTTTACTTGCCATGATGATTTGTTTCACTTCCATGTATTGCAAGTGGGATATGGAGCACTTTTGGTGTCGGTCGAGATGGAAAAAAACATAGCACCTTTCCCAACCCTTGCTCCTTCAAACGCTTAGAACTTTTTTGTCTTTCGTCCGATCTTCGATTTTACCCCCATATTTGACGTCGCAAATTTAACTTCCTTTCTTTTGGTACCTTTGGCGTCCTTCTAGCTCTTCTTGTTTTCGAGATATTCATGTTTTGTCGTCGACCTTCGTTCCAAACAAGTTCTTCGTGTAATTGCAAAAACTGGTAGAGTAATTCCAAAATCTCACAGAAAGCGTTACTTCTAGCGTTACATAAAAGCAAAACGGTTTCTTCTTTACTTGCCATGATGATTTGTTTCACTTCCATGTATTGCAAGTGGGATATGGAGCACTTTTGGTGTCGGTCGAGATGGAAAAAAACATAGCACCTTCCCAACCTCTGCTCTTTCAAGGACTTTTGTCTTTTTTTTCTTTCGTCCGATCTTCGATTTGACCACCATGATAGATTTAATCCAAAATCTCTTAGAAAGCGTTACTTCTAGCGTTACATATAAGCAAAACGGTTTTTTCGTTACTTGTCATGATGATTTGTTTCACTTCCATGTATTGCAAGTGGGATATGGAGCACTTTTGGTGTCGGTCGAGAAGGAAAAAAACATAGCACTTTTCCCAACCCTTGCTCCTTCAAACGCTTAGAACTTTTTTGTCTTTCGTCCGATCTTCGAATTTTACCCCGATATTTGACGTCGCAAATTTAACTTCCTTTCTTTTGGTACCTTTGGCGTCCTTCTAGCTCTTCTAGTTTTCGAGATATTCATGTTTTGTCGTCGACCTTCGTTCCAAACAAGTTCTTCGTGTAATTGCAAAAACTGGTAGAGTAATTCCAAAATCTCACAGAAAGCGTCACTTCTAGCGTTACATAAAAGCAAAACGGTTTCTTCGTTACTTGCCATGATGATTTGTTTCACTTCCATGTATTGCAAGTGGGATATGGAGCACTTTTGATGTCGGTCCAGATGGAAAAAAACATAGCGCCTTTCCCAACCTCTGCTCTTTGAAGGACTTTTGTCTTTTTTTTCTTTCGTCCGATCTTCGATTTGACCACCATGATAGATTAATTCCAAAATCTCACAGAAAGCGTTACTTCCAGCGTTACATATAAGCAAAACGGTATCTTCGTTACTTGCCATGATGATTTGTTTCACTTCCATGTATTGCAAGTGAGATATGGAGCACTTTTGGTGTCGGTCGAGAAGGAAAAAAACATAGCACCTTTCCCAACCCTTGCTCCTTCAAACGCTTAGAACTTTTTTGTCTTTCGTCCGATCTTCGATTTTACCCCCATATTTGACGTCGCAAATTTAACTTCCTTTCTTTTGGTACCTTTGGCGTCCTTCTAGCTCTTCTTGTTTTCGAGATATTCATGTTTTGTCGTCGACCTTCGTTCCAAACAAGTTCTTCGTGTAATTGCAAAAACTGGTAGAGTAATTCCAAAATCTCACAGAAAGCGTTACTTCTAGCGTTACATAAAAGCAAAACGGTTTCTTCTTTACTTGCCATGATGATTTGTTTCACTTCCATGTATTGCAAGTGGGATATGGAGCACTTTTGGTGTCGGTCGAGATGGAAAAAAACATAGCACCTTCCCAACCTCTGCTCTTTCAAGGACTTTTGTCTTTTTTTTCTTTCGTCCGATCTTCGATTTGACCACCATGATAGATTTAATCCAAAATCTCTTAGAAAGCGTTACTTCTAGCGTTACATATAAGCAAAACGGTTTTTTCGTTACTTGTCATGATGATTTGTTTCACTTCCATGTATTGCAAGTGGGATATGGAGCACTTTTGGTGTCGGTCGAGAAGGAAAAAAACATAGCACTTTTCCCAACCCTTGCTCCTTCAAACGCTTAGAACTTTTTTGTCTTTCGTCCGATCTTCGAATTTTACCCCGATATTTGACGTCGCAAATTTAACTTCCTTTCTTTTGGTACCTTTGGCGTCCTTCTAGCTCTTCTAGTTTTCGAGATATTCATGTTTTGTCGTCGACCTTCGTTCCAAACAAGTTCTTCGTGTAATTGCAAAAACTGGTAGAGTAATTCCAAAATCTCACAGAAAGCGTCACTTCTAGCGTTACATAAAAGCAAAACGGTTTCTTCTTTACTTGCCATGATGATTTGTTTCACTTCCATGTATTGCAAGTGGGATATGGAGCACTTTTGGTGTCGGTCGAGATGGAAAAAAACATAGCACCTTCCCAACCTCTGCTCTTTCAAGGACTTTTGTCTTTTTTTTCTTTCGTCCGATCTTCGATTTGACCACCATGATAGATTTAATCCAAAATCTCTTAGAAAGCGTTACTTCTAGCGTTACATATAAGCAAAACGGTTTTTTCGTTACTTGCCATGATGGTTTGTTTCACTTCCATGTATTGCAAGTGGGATATGGAGCACTTTTGGTGTCGGTCGAGATGGAAAAAAACATAGCACTTTTCCCAACCCTTGCTCCTTCAAACGCTTAGAACTTTTTTGTCTTTCGTCCGATCTTCGATTTTACCCCCATTTTTGACGTCGCAAATTTAACTTCCTTTCTTTTGGTACCTTTGGCGTCCTTCTAGCTCTTCTAGTTTTCGAGATATTCATGTTTTGTCGTCGACCTTCGTTCCAAACAAGTTCTTCGTGTTATTGCAAAAACTGGTAGAGTAATTCCAAAATCTCACAGAAAGCGTTACTTCTAGCGTTACATATAAGCAAAACGGTATCTTCGTTACTTGCCATGATGATTTGTTTCACTTCCATGTATTGCAAGTGGGATATGGAGCACTTTTGGTGTCGGTCGAGATGGAAAAAAACATAGCACCTTTCCCAACCCTTGCTCCTTCAAACGCTTAGAACTTTTTTGTCTTTCGTCCGATCTTCGATTTTACCCCCATATTTGTAGTCGCAAATTTAATTTCCTTTCTATTGGTACCTTTGGCGTCCTTCTAGCTCTTCTTGTTTTCGAGATATTCATGTTTTGTCGTCGACCTTCGTTCCAAACAAGTTCTTCGTGTAATTGCAAAAACTGGTAGAGTAATTCCAAAATCTCACAGAAAGCGTCACTTCTAGCGTTACATAAAAGCAAAACGGTTTCTTCGTTACTTGCCATGATGATTTGTTTCACTTCCATGTATTGCAAGTGGGATATGGAGCACTTTTGATGTCGGTCCAGATGGAAAAAAACATAGCACCTTTCCCAACCTCTGCTCTTTGAAGGACTTTTGTCTTTTTTTTCTTTCGTCCGATCTTCGATTTGACCACCATGATAGATTAATTCCAAAATCTCACAGAAAGCGTTACTTCCAGCGTTACATATAAGCAAAACGGTATCTTCGTTACTTGTCATGATGATTTGTTTCACTTCCATGTATTGCAAGTGAGATATGGAGCACTTTTGGTGTCGGTCGAGATGGAAAAAAACATAGCACTTTTCCCAACCCTTGCTCCTTCAAACGCTTAGAACTTTTTTGTCTTTCGTCCGATCTTCGATTTTACCCCCATATTTGACGTCGCAAATTTAACTTCCTTTCTTTTGGTACCTTTGGCGTCCTTCTAGCTCTTCTAGTTTTCGAGATATTCATGTTTTGTCGTCGACCTTCGTTCCAAACAAGTTCTTCGTGTAATTGCAAAAACTGGTAGAGTAATTCCAAAATCTCACAGAAAGCGTTACTTCTAGCGTTACATAAAAGCAAAACGGTTTCTTCGTTACTTGCCATGATGATTTGTTTCACTTCCATGTATTGCAAGTGGGATATGGAGCACTTGTGGTGTCGGTCGAGATGGAAAAAAACATAGCACCTTCCCATCCTCTGCTCTTTCAAGGACTTTTGTCTTTTTTTTCTTTCGTCCGATCTTCGATTTGACCACCATGATAGATTTAATCCAAAATCTCTTAGAAAGCGTTACTTCTAGCGTTACATATAAGCAAAACGGTATCTTCGTTACTTGCCATGATGATTTGTTTCACTTCCATGTATTGCAAGTGGGATATGGAGCACTTTTGGTGTCGGTCGAGATGGAAAAAAACATAGCACCTTTCCCAACCCTTGCTCCTTCAAACGCTTAGAACTTTTTTGTCTTTCGTCCGATCTTCGATTTTACCCCCATATTTGTAGTCGCAAATTTAATTTCCTTTCTATTGGTACCTTTGGCGTCCTTCTAGCTCTTCTAGTTTTCGAGATATTCATGTTTTGTCGTCGACCTTCGTTCCAAACAAGTTCTTCGTGTAATTGCAAAAACTGGTAGAGTAATTCCAAAATCTCACAGAAAGCGTTACTTCTAGCGTTACATAAAAGCAAAACGGTTTCTTCGTTACTTGCCATGATGATTTGTTTCACTTCCATGTATTGCAAGTGGGATATGGAGCGCTTGTGGTGTCGGTCGAGATGGAAAAAAACATAGCACCTTCCCAACCTCTGCTCTTTCAAGGACTTTTGTCTTTTTTTTCTTTCGTCCGATCTTCGATTTGACCACCAGGATAGATTTATTCCAGCATCTAACATAAAGCGTTACTTCTAGCGTTACATATGAGCAAAACGGTTTCTTCGTTACTTGCCATGATGATTTGTTTCACTTCCATGTATTGCAAGTGGGATATGGAGCACTTTTGGTGTCGGTCGAGAAGGAAAAAAATATAGCACTTTTCCCCACCCTTGCTCCTTCAAACGCTTAGAACTTTTTTGTCTTTCGTCCGATCTTCGATTTTACCCCCATATTTGACGTCGCAAATTTAACTTCCTTTCTTTTGGTACCTTTGGCGTCCTTCTAGCTCTTCTAGTTTTCGAGATATTCATGTTTTGTCGTCGACCTTCGTTCCAAACAAGTTCTTCATGTAATTGCAAAAACTGGTAGAGTAATTCCAAAATCTCACAGAAAGCGTTACTTCTAGCGTTACATAAAAGCAAAACGGTTTCTTCTTTACTTGCCATGATGATTTGTTTCACTTCCATGTATTGCAAGTGGGATATGGAGCACTTTTTGTGTCGGTCGAGATGGAAAAAAACATAGCACCTTTCCCAACCTCTGCTCTTTCAAGGACTTTTGTCTTTTTTTTCTTTCGTCCGATCTTCGATTTGACCACCATGATAGATTTAATCCAAAATCTCTTAGAAAGCGTTACTTCTAGCGTTACATATAAGCAAAACGGTATCTTCGTTACTTGCCATGATGATTTGTTTCACTTCCATGTATTGCAAGTGGGATATGGAGCACTTTTGGTGTCGGTCGAGAAGGAAAAAAACATAGCACTTTTCCCAACCCTTGCTCCTTCAAACGCTTAGAACTTTTTTGTCTTTCGTCCGATCTTCGATTTTACCCCCATATTTGACGTCGCAAATTTAACTTCCTTTCTTTTGGTACCTTTGGCGTCCTTCTAGCTCTTCTAGTTTTCGAGATATTCATGTTTTGTCGTCGACCTTCGTTCCAAACAAGTTCTTCGTGTAATTGCAAAAACTGGTAGAGTAATTCCAAAATCTCACAGAAAGCGTTACTTCTAGCGTTACATAAAAGCAAAACGGTTTCTTCGTTACTTGCCATGATGATTTGTTTCACTTCCATGTATTGCAAGTGGGATATGGAGCGCTTGTGGTGTCGGTCGAGATGGAAAAAAACATAGCACCTTCCCAACCTCTGCTCTTTCAAGGACTTTTGTCTTTTTTTTCTTTCGTCCGATCTTCGATTTGACCACCATGATAGATTAATTCCAAAATCTCACAGAAAGCGTTACTTCTAGCGTTACATATAAGCAAAACGGTATCTTCGTTACTTGCCATGATGATTTGTTTCACTTCCATGTATTGCAAGTGGGATATGGAGCACTTTTGGTGTCGGTCGAGAAGGAAAAAAACATAGCACTTTTCCCAACCCTTGCTCCTTCAAACGCTTAGAACTTTTTTGTCTTTCGTCCGATCTTCGATTTTACCCCCATATTTGGCGTCGCAAATTTAACTTCCTTTCTTTTGGTACCTTTGGCGTCCTTCTAGCTCTTCTAGTTTTCGAGATATTCATGTTTTGTCGTCGACCTTCGTTCCAAACAAGTTCTTCGTGTAATTGCAAAAACTGGTAGAGTAATTCCAAAATCTCACAGAAAGCGTTACTTCTAGCGTTACATAAAAGCAAAACGGTTTCTTCGTTACTTGCCATGATGATTTGTTTCACTTCCATGTATTGCAAGTGGGATATGGAGCACTTGTGGTGTCGGTCGAGATGGAAAAAAACATAGCACCTTCCCAACCTCTGCTCTTTCAAGGACTTTTGTCTTTCTTTTCTTTCGTCCGATCTTCGATTTGACCACCATGTTAGATTTAATCCAAAATCTCTTAGAAAGCGTTACTTCTAGCGTTACATATAAGCAAAACGGTATCTTCGTTACTTGCCATGATGATTTGTTTCACTTCCATGTATTGCAAGTGGGATATGGAGCACTTTTGGTGTCGGTCGAGAAGGACAAAAACATAGCACTTTTCCCAACCCTTGCTCCTTCAAACGCTAAGAACTTTTTTGTCTTTCGTCCGATCTTCGATTTTACCCCCATATTTGGCGTCGCAAATTTAACTTCCTTTCTTTTGGTACCTTTGACGTCCTTCTAGCTCTTCTAGTTTTCAAGATATTCATGTTTTGTCGTCGACCTTCGTTCCAAACAAGTTCTTCGTGTAATTGCAAAAACTGGTAGAGTAATTCCAAAATCTCACAGAAAGCGTTACTTCTAGCGTAACATAAAAGCAAAACGGTTTCTTCGTTACTTGCCATGATGATTTGTTTCACTTCCATGTATTGCAAGTGGGATATGGAGCACTTGTGGTGTCGGTCGAGATGGAAAAAAACATAGCACCTTCCCAACCTCTGCTCTTTCAAGGACTTTTGTCTTTCTTTTCTTTCGTCCGATCTTCGATTTGACCACCATGATAGATTTAATCCAAAATCTCTTAGAAAGCGTTACTTCTAGCGTTACATATAAGCAAAACGGTTTTTCCGTTACTTGCCATGATGATTTGTTTCACTTCCAAGTATTGCAAGTGGGATATGGAGCACTTGTGGTGTCGGTCGAGATGGAAAAAAAAATAGCACCTTTCCCAACCTCTGCTCTTTCAAGGACTTTTGTCTTTTTTTTCTTTCGTCCGATCTTCGATTTGACCACCTTGATAGATTATTTCCAAAATCTCACAGAAAGCGTTACTTCTAGCGGTACATATAAGCAAAACGGTATCTTCGTTACTTGCCATGATGATTTGTTTCACTTCCATGTATTGCAAGTGGGATATGGAGCACTTTTGGTGTCGGTCGAGAAGGAAAAAAACATAGCACTTTTCCCAACCCTTGCTCCTTCAAACGCTAAGAACTTTTTTGTCTTTCGTCCGATCTTCGATTTGACCCCCATATTTGGGGTCGCAAATTTAATTTCCTTTCTATTGGTACCTTTGGCGTCCTTCTAGCTCTTCTAGTTTTCGAGATATTCATGTTTTGTCGTCGACCTTCGTTCCAAACAAGTTCTTCGTGTAATTGCAAAAACTGGTAGAGTAATTCCAAAATCTCACAGAAAGCGTTACTTCTAGCGTTACATAAAAGCAAAACGGTTTCTTCTTTACTTGCCATGATGATTTGTTTCACTTCCATGTATTGCAAGTGGGATATGGAGCACTTGTGGTGTCGGTCGAGATGGAAAAAAACATAGCACCTTCCCAACCTCTGCTCTTTCAAGGACTTTTGTCTTTCTTTTCTTTCGTCCGATCTTCGATTTGACCACCATGATAGATTATTTCCAAAATCTCACAGAAAGCGTTACTTCTAGCGTTACATAAAAGCAAAACGGTTTCTTCTTTACTTGCCATGATGATTTGTTTCACTTCCATGTATTGCAAGTGGGATATGGAGCACTTTTGGTGTCGGTCGCGATGGAAAAAAACATAGCACCTTTCCCAACCTCTGCTCTTTCAAGGACTTTTATCTTTTTTTTCTTTCGTCCGATCTTCGATTTGACCACCTTGATAGATTATTTCCAAAATCTCACAGAAAGCGTTACTTCTAGCGTTACATAAAAGCAAAACGGTTTCTTCTTTACTTGCCATGATGATTTGTTTCACTTCCATGTATTGCAAGTGGGATATGGAGCACTTTTGGTGTCGGTCGAGAAGGAAAAAAACATAGCACTTTTCCCAACCCTTGCTCCTTCAAACTCTTAGAACTTTTTTGTCTTTCGTCCGATCTTCGATTTTACCCCCATATTTGGCGTCGCAAATTTAACTTCCTTTCTTTTGGTACCTTTGGCGTCCTTCTAGCTCTTCTAGTTTTCGAGATATTCATGTTTTGTCGTCGACCTTCGTTCCAAACAAGTTCTTCGTGTAATTGCAAAAACTGGTAGAGTAATTCCAAAATCTCTTAGAAAGCGTTACTTCTAGCGTTACATAAAAGCAAAACGGTTTCTTCGTTACTTGCCATGATGATTTGTTTCACTTCCATGTATTGCGAATGGGAAATGGAGCACTTTTGGTGTCGGTCGATATGGAAAAAACAAAGCACCTTTCCGAACCACGGCTCTTTCAAGGGCTTTTGTCTTTTTTGTCTTTCGTCCGATCTTCGATTTGACCACCAGGATAGATTTATTCCAGCATCTAACATTAAGCGTTACTTCTAGCGTTACATATAAGCAAAACGGTTTCTTCATTACTTGCCATGATGATTTGTTTCACTGCCATGTATTGCAAGTGGGATATGGAGCACTTTTGGTGTCGGTCGAGATGGAAAAAAACATAGCACCTTTCCCAACCTCTGCTCTTTCAAGGACTTTTGTCTTTTTTGTCTTTCGTCCGATCTTCGATTTGACCACCAGGATAGATTTATTCCAGCATCTAACATTAAGCGTTACTTCTAGCGTTACATATAAGCAAAACGGTTTCATCGTTACTTGCCATGATGATTTGTTTCACTTCCATGTTTTTAAAGTGGAATATGGAGCACTTTTGGTGTCGGTTGAGATGGAAAAAACATAGCACCTTTCCCAACCACTGCTCTTTCAAGGGCTTTTGTCTTTTTTGTCTTTCGTCCGATCTTCGATTTGACCACCAGGATAGATTTACTCCAGCATCTAACATAAAGCGTTACTTCTAGCGTTACAAATAAGCAAAACGGACTTCGTTACTTGCCATGATGATTTGTTTCACTTCCATGTTTTGAAAGTGGAATATGGAGCACTTTTGGTGTCGGTCAAGATGGAAAAAAACATAGCACCTTTCCCAACCTCTGCTCTTTCAAGGACTTTTATCTTTTTTTTCTTTCGTCCGATCTTCGATTTGACCACCTTGATAGATTATTTCCAAAATCTCACAGAAAGCGTTACTTCTAGCGTTACATAAAAGCAAAACGGTTTCTTCTTTACTTGCCATGATGATTTGTTTCACTTCCATGTATTGCAAGTGGGATATGGAGCACTTTTGGTGTCGGTCGAGAAGGAAAAAAACATAGCACTTTTCCCAACCCTTGCTCCTTCAAACTCTTAGAACTTTTTTGTCTTTCGTCCGATCTTCGATTTTACCCCCATATTTGGCGTCGCAAATTTAACTTCCTTTCTTTTGGTACCTTTGGCGTCCTTCTAGCTCTTCTAGTTTTCGAGATATTCATGTTTTGTCGTCGACCTTCGTTCCAAACAAGTTCTTCGTGTAATTGCAAAAACTGGTAGAGTAATTCCAAAATCTCTTAGAAAGCGTTACTTCTAGCGTTACATAAAAGCAAAACGGTTTCTTCGTTACTTGCCATGATGATTTGTTTCACTTCCATGTATTGCGAATGGGAAATGGAGCACTTTTGGTGTCGGTCGATATGGAAAAAACAAAGCACCTTTCCGAACCACGGCTCTTTCAAGGGCTTTTGTCTTTTTTGTCTTTCGTCCGATCTTCGATTTGACCACCAGGATAGATTTATTCCAGCATCTAACATTAAGCGTTACTTCTAGCGTTACATATAAGCAAAACGGTTTCTTCATTACTTGCCATGATGATTTGTTTCACTGCCATGTATTGCAAGTGGGATATGGAGCACTTTTGGTGTCGGTCGAGATGGAAAAAAACATAGCACCTTTCCCAACCTCTGCTCTTTCAAGGACTTTTGTCTTTTTTGTCTGTCGTCCGATCTTCGATTTGACCACCAGGATAGATTTATTCCAGCATCTAACATTAAGCGTTACTTCTAGCGTTACATATAAGCAAAACGGTTTCATCGTTACTTGCCATGATGATTTGTTTCACTTCCATGTTTTGAAAGTGGAATATGGAGCACTTTTGGTGTCGGTTGAGATGGAAAAAACATAGCACCTTTCCCAACCACTGCTCTTTAAAGGGCTTTTGTCTTTTTTGTCTTTCGTCCGATCTTCGATTTGACCACCAGGATAGATTTACTCCAGCATCTAACATTAAGCGTTACTTCTAGCGTTACATATAAGCAAAACGGTTTCATCGTTACTTGCCATGATGATTTGTTTCACTTCCATGTTTTGAAAGTGGAATATGGAGCACTTTTGGTGTCGGTTGAGATGGAAAAAACATAGCACCTTTCCCAACCACTGCTCTTTCAAGGGCTTTTGTCTTTTTTGTCTTTCGTCCGATCTTCGATTTGACCACCAGGATAGATTTACTCCAGCATCTAACATTAAGCGTTACTTCTAGCGTTACATATAAGCAAAACGGTTTCTTCGTTACTTGCCATGATGATTTGTTTCACTTCCATGTTTTGAAAGTGGAATATGGAGCACTTTTGGTGTCGGTCAAGATGGAAAAAAACATAGCACCTTTCCCAACCTCTGCTCTTTCAAGGACTTTTGTCTTTTTTGTCTTTCGTCCGATCTTCGATTTGACCACCAGGATAGATTTACTCCAGCATCTAACATTAAGCGTTACTTCTAGCGTTACATATAAGCAAAACGGTTTCATCGTTACTTGCCATGATGATTTGTTTCACTTCCATGTTTTGAAAGTGGAATATGGAGCACTTTTGGTGTCGGTTGAGATGGAAAAAACATAGCACCTTTCCCAACCACTGCTCTTTCAAGGGCTTTTGTCTTTTTTGTCTTTCGTCCGATCTTCGATTTGACCACCAGGATAGATTTACTCCAGCATCTCACATAAAGCGTAACTTCTAGCGTTACATATAAGCAAAATGGTTTCTTCGTTACTTGCCATGATGATTTGTTTCACTTCCATGTTTTGAAAGTGGAATATGGAGCACTTTTGGTGTCGGTCGATATGGAAAAAAACATAGCACCTTTCCCAACCTCTGCTCTTTCAAGGACTTTTGTCTTTTTTGTCTTTCGTCCGATCTTCGATTTGACCACCAGGATAGATTTATTCCAGCATCTAACATTAAGCGTTACTTCTAGCGTTACATATAAGCAAAACGGTTTCATCGTTACTTGCCATGATGTTTTGTTTCACTTCCATGTTTTGAAAGTGGAATATGGAGCACTTTTGGTGTCGGTTGAGATGGAAAAAACATAGCACCTTTCCCAACCACTGCTCTTTCAAGGGCTTTTGTCTTTTTTGTCTTTCGTCCGATCTTCGATTTGACCACCAGGATAGATTTACTCCAGCATCTCACATAAAGCGTTACTTCTAGCGTTACAAATAAGCAAAACGGACTTCGTTACTTGCCTTGATGATTTGTTTCACTTCCATGTATTTTAAGTGGAATACGGAGCACTTTTGGTGTCGGTCAAGATGGAAAAAAACATAGCACCTTTCCCAACCTCTGCTCTTTCAAGGGCTTTTATCTTTTTGTCTTTTGTCCGATCTTCGATTTGACCACCATGATAGATTAATTCGAAAATCTCACAGAAAGCGTTTCTTCCAGCGTTACATATTAGCAAATTGGTGTCTTCGTTACTTGCCATGATGATTTGTTTCATTTCCATGTATTGCGAATGGGAAATGGAGCACTTTTGGTGTCGGTCGATATGGAAAAAAACATAGCACCTTTCCCAACCTCTGCTCTTTCAAGGACTTTTGTCTTTTTTGTCTTTCGTCCGATCTTCGATTTGACCACCAGGATAGATTTATTCCAGCATCTAACATAAAGCGTTACTTCTAGCGTTACATATGAGCAAAACGGTTTCTTCGTTACTTGCCATGATGATTTGTTTCACTTCCATGTATTGCGAATGGGATATGGAGCACTTTTGGTGTCGGTCGATATGGAAAAAAACAAAGCACCTTTCCTAACCTCTGCTCTTTCAAGGACTTTTGTCTTTTTTGTCTTTCGTCCGATCTTCGATTTGACCACCAGGATAGATTTATTCCAGCATCTAACATTAAGCGTAACTTCTAGCGTTACATATAAGCAAAACGGACTTCGTTACTTGCCATGATGATTTGTTTCATTTCCATGTATTGCGAATGGGAAATGGAGCACTTTTGGTGTCGGTCGATATGGAAAAAAACATAGCACCTTTCCCAACCTCTGCTCTTTCAAGGACTTTTGTCTTTTTTGTCTTTCGTCCGATCTTCGATTTGACCACCAGGATAGATTTATTCCAGCATCTAACATAAAGCGTTACTTCTAGCGTTACATATGAGCAAAACGGTTTCTTCGTTACTTGCCATGATGATTTGTTTCACTTCCATGTATTGCGAATGGGATATGGAGCACTTTTGGTGTCGGTCGATATGGAAAAAAACAAAGCACCTTTCCTAACCTCTGCTCTTTCAAGGACTTTTGTCTTTTTTGTCTTTCGTCCGATCTTCGATTTGACCACCAGGATAGATTTATTCCAGCATCTAACATTAAGCGTAACTTCTAGCGTTACATTAAAGCAAAACGGTTTCTTCGTTACTTGCCATGATGATTTGTTTCACTTCCATGTATTGCGAATGGGATATGGAGCACTTTTGGTGTCGGTCGATATGGAAAAAAACAAAGCACCTTTCCTAACCTCTGCTCTTTCAAGGACTTTTGTCTTTTTTGTCTTTCGTCCGATCTTCGATTTGACCACCAGGATAGATTTATTCCAGCATCTAACATTAAGCGTAACTTCTAGCGTTACATATAAGCAAAACGGACTTCGTTACTTGCCATGATGATTTGTTTCATTTCCATGTATTGCGAATGGGAAATGGAGCACTTTTGGTGTCGGTCGATATGGAAAAAAACATAGCACCTTTCCCAACCTCTGCTCTTTCAAGGACTTTTGTCTTTTTTGTCTTTCGTCCGATCTTCGATTTGACCACCAGGATAGATTTATTCCAGCATCTAACATAAAGCGTTACTTCTAGCGTTACATATGAGCAAAACGGTTTCTTCGTTACTTGCCATGATGATTTGTTTCACTTCCATGTATTGCGAATGGGATATGGAGCACTTTTGGTGTCGGTCGATATGGAAAAAAACAAAGCACCTTTCCTAACCTCTGCTCTTTCAAGGACTTTTGTCTTTTTTGTCTTTCGTCCGATCTTCGATTTGACCACCAGGATAGATTTATTCCAGCATCTAACATTAAGCGTAACTTCTAGCGTTACATTAAAGCAAAACGGTTTCTTCGTTACTTGCCATGATGATTTGTTTCACTTCCATGTATTTTAAGTGGAATACGGAGCACTTTAGGTGTCGGTCGAGATGGAAAAAAACATAGCACCTTTCCCAACAGCTGCTTTTTCAAGGGCTTTTGTCTTTTTGTCTTTTGTCCGATCTTCGATTTGACCACCATGATAGATTAATTCGAAAATCTCACAGAAAGCGTTTCTTCCAGCGTTACAGATTAGCAAAATGGTGTCTTCGTTACTTGCCATGATGATTTGTTTCACTTCCATGTATTGCAAGTGGAATATGGAGCACTTTTGGTGTCGGTCAAGATGGAAAAAAACATAGCACCTTTCCCAACCTCTTCTCTTTCTACGGCTTTTAACTTTTTTGTCTTTCGTCCGATCTTCGATTTGACCACCATGATAGATTTATTCCAAAATCACACAAAAAACGATTCACCTAGCGTTACATATAAGCAAAACGGTTTCTTCGTTTTTTGCCATGATGATTTGTTTCACTTCCATGTTATGCAAGTGGGATATGTAGCACTTTTGGTGTCGGTCGATATGGAAAAAAACAAAGCACCTTTCCTAGCCTCTGCTCTTTCAAGGACTTTTGTCTTTTTTGTCTTTCGTCCGATCTTCGATTTGACCACCAGGATAGATTTATTCCAGCATCTAACATTAAGCGTTACTTCTAGCGTTACATATAAGCAAAACGGTTTTTTCGTTACTTGCCATGATGATTTGTTTCACTTCCATCACTACCAGCACCGAGGCTAGATTTGTGAGCCCTTTCAAGGTTACTTTTGCAAAGCTATGCCTGTTTCCGAAGGAAATGTGCCGCGTTTGGGTAACCTTGTGGGAAGCCATATTGAATTTGCAAGCTTGCAACGTTCACTCGCAGGGCGGCGCTACTGTGCAAGCAGTCAATTGATTTTCTGTCTCTTTCTACCTCATGGAATAGATGTACTCAACCAAAACAGCCACCGAAATTGTTTGTTTTGATCATCGTCAGTTCAGTATCTGTTTGGCTATTCAACTTGTTTCGTGTGTTTTGGCTATTGTTTTTGTGATTCAGTGTTAACCATGAGTAATTGAGGACCGCATCCTTCAGCTGTTGCCGCATTGTGCGGAAAATATCGCATTTTGCAAGCACAACGCAGGTCCGGTGCCTTTTACAAGAGCGTTGCAAGATTGATGCCGAGACAACGGATAGCTTTGTGAATGTCGTGGCACCAACCGAATCTTATGTAGGTAATGTAGATTATTATGTGTAATGTAATAATTTAGTTTCATTTGTATCGGGAATCGAGCAAAACTGATGTATACCATCGCTTTGATTTCATTTTAGTTTCGGTTTCGTCAGACCAATTATTGTTGTCTTCTATTGATTTGCCGGATGAGGAACCAACTGAACAATTGGATCCGCTTTTCTCTGACACTCAGAATGGGCGCCCACACGAAATGGGCTTTGTTACGGACGATGAAGAGAGTAGTGATGAAGAGAATGCGATGGACGACGAGGAAAATTCCGCAGATGACGAAGAAAATGGTCCCGATTATGCCAAGATGCCAGATGCAGAGTGTGTGCGATACTGGGCGTTAACTGGGAACGAGTCGCTTGCAACCGTTGGACAAATGCTCGAGATGCTTCGTGCTAAAACGGATATGAACATCCCAAAAGATCCGAGGATTGTTCTACGAAAAAAGCGGATCATAGATCTTCCAGAGGAATCCATCGAACTAGAATTTAAAGATATAAAATGTAAACTAGTAAAAACCATCGAAGAAGAGGAGGGAGAAATGATATTCTTTCCTTTACTTCGTACTCTTGTCGAATAAATGCACACATAAATGCAAACTTGTAGTTTTATGGTATTGTATTGTGTATTGTGCTTTCAGTACCCTTGTCATCCTTTGCTTCGGTTCTTCAACATTTACCATAGTTTGTAGCCAATTCACTATGTCCGTTTTATACGCTGGCTCTGCTTCTAGACGCTCATTAAATTGGACTTATTGAGTGCCGGGGCTCACCACCTCGACGGCGTGGGTTCGAATCCCAACCGAGACCGGACCCTCCCCTGTACGAGAGGACTGACTATCCACGTACAACAGGGAAACAAGTCTCGTAAGCCCTTAACGGGCAGGCATGACCAAGAGGTCGTTACGCCAAGCAGAAGAATTGATTATATTGTCATATTGTCTGATATTAGTTGACTAGACTGCATCTGTTTGCACGGATCTGTTTGCACGAATATATAAATACAAAACTACGAAAGATTTTCTAAACTCACCAGGCGTAACGGGATTAGAAATATGCTTTAGAAAAAGCTGTTTTGGTGCTGGTGGACCTGTTCATGAAGCTATTTTTGTTTGAAAACGCAACTAAAGCATTGTTATATTTAGGTATAACTTCAACTATATCTTCCTCTGTGAGGACCAACTCTTCCAAAATCCGACGCTTCTTGGCCGGTCCTAACATGTCATTCGATGCAATATCCATCGCTGGAAATTAAAAAAAAATTGAAGACATGTTATGAAATCGCACTGGGTGAATTTGTTAAAACATTTTTGCTCAATATATATAGGCATAGTATCATCTCCAGTTACAACGGCACCAACGGTTCAACGCAATTATCGTGGATCGACGATCACAACCCACCCGGGTTCAAAACAGCTCATCGGCCGTACAAAAAGGTAATTGAATGGAAAAGTACTAACCTAACCAAAACTGTCTCTCTCTCTCCCACAGAAATATGAAGCAAGAAAATCGGCCGCTCGCGAACACACGGAAGTATCAGGTGTAGAAATTGCATAATCGCCAAAAGGATCACAATTGCATATGAATATGCAGAAAACCACACAAATAAATCTTTTTTTCGTGTTTTGAAAAATTTCAGAGTTATGATGGTTCATGGTAGATGGCGCCGCTGCCATCGTTTTGACAGCCCGATGGTCACAAAATGCTTCCTTACCACACTCACATCACGCTCACTACCACAAACTTTATGTACCGAAAATCCCGTCATTGTGATATCACGGTGTCATGAAATACCACTCGTTTTGCTACCGGTGATGTTTTGAAAGTGGAATATGGAGCACTTTTGGTGTCGATCGAGATGGAAAAAACCTAGCACCTTTCCCAACCACGGCTCTTTCAAGGGCTTTTGTCTTTTTTGTCTTTCGTCCGATCTTCGATTTGACCACCATGATGGATTTATTCCAGCATCTCACATAAAGCGTTACTTCTAGCGTTACATATAAGCAAAACGGTTTCTTCGTTTTTTGCCATGATGATTTGTTTCACTTCCATGTTATGCAAGTGGGATATGGAGCACTTTTGGTGTCGGTCGAGATGGAAAAAACCTAGCACCTTTCCCAACTGCTGCTTTTTCAAGGGCTTTTGTCTTTTTGTCTTTTGTCCGATCTTCGATTTGACCACCATGATAGATTAATTCCAAAATCTCACAGAAAGCGTTTCTCCCAGCATTACATATTAGCAAAATGGTGTCTTCGTTACTTGCCATGATGATTTGTTTCACTTCCATGTATTGCGAATGGGAAATGGAGCACTTTTGGTGTCGGTCGATATGGAAAAAAACATAGCACCTTTCCCAACCTCTGCTCTTTCAAGGACTTTTGTCGTTTTTGTCTTTCGTCCGATCTTCGATTTGACCACCAGGATAGATTTATTCCAGCATCTAACATAAAGCGTTACTTCTAGCGTTACATATTAGCAAAACGGTGTCTTCGTTACTTGCCATGATGATTTGTTTCACTTCCATGTATTGCGAATGGGAAATGGAGCACTTTTGGTGTCGGTCGAGATGGAAAAAACCTAGCACCTTTCCCAACTGCTGCTTTTTCAAGGGCTTTTGTCTTTTTGTCTTTTGTCCGATCTTCGATTTGACCACCATGATAGATTAATTCCAAAATCTCACAGAAAGCGTTTCTCCCAGCATTACATATTAGCAAAATGGTGTCTTCGTTACTTGCCATGATGATTTGTTTCACTTCCATGTATTGCGAATGGGAAATGGAGCACTTTTGGTGTCGGTCGATATGGAAAAAAACATAGCACCTTTCCCAACCTCTGCTCTTTCAAGGACTTTTGTCGTTTTTGTCTTTCGTCCGATCTTCGATTTGACCACCAGGATAGATTTATTCCAGCATCTAACATTAAGCGTTACTTCTAGCGTTACATATAAGCAAAACGGTTTCTTCATTACTTGCCATGATGATTTGTTTCACTTCCATGTATTGCAAGTGGGATATGGAGCACTTTTGGTGTCGGTCGAGATGGAAAAAAACATGGCACCTTTCCCAACCACGGCTCTTTCACGGGCTTTTGTCTTTTTTGTCTTTCGTCCGATCTTCGATTTGACCACCATGATGGATTTATTCCAGCATCTCACATAAAGCGTTACTTCTAGCGTTACATATAAGCAAAACGGTTTCTTCGTTTTTTGCCATGATGATTTGTTTCACTTCCATGTTATGCAAGTGGGATATGGAGCACTTTTGGTGTCGGTCGAGATGGAAAAAACCTAGCACCTTTCCCAACTGCTGCTTTTTCAAGGGCTTTTGTCTTTTTGTCTTTTGTCCGATCTTCGATTTGACCACCATGATAGATTAATTCCAAAATCTCACAGAAAGCGTTTCTCCCAGCATTACATATTAGCAAAATGGTGTCTTCGTTACTTGCCATGATGATTTGTTTCACTTCCATGTATTGCGAATGGGAAATGGAGCACTTTTGGTGTCGGTCGATATGGAAAAAAACATAGCACCTTTCCCAACCTCTGCTCTTTCAAGGACTTTTGTCTTTTTTGTCTTTCGTCCGATCTTCGATTTGACCACCAGGATAGATTTATTCCAGCATCTAACATAAAGCGTTACTTCTAGCGTTACATATTAGCAAAACGGTGTCTTCGTTACTTGCCATGATGATTTGTTTCACTTCCATGTATTGCGAATGGGATATGGAGCACTTTCGGTGTCGGTCGATATGGAAAAAACAAAGCACCTTTCCGAACCACGGCTCTTTCAAGGGCTTTTGTCTTTTTTGTCTTTCGTCCGATCTTCGATTTGACCACCAGGATAGATTTATTCCAGCATCTAACATTAAGCGTTACTTCTAGCGTTACATATAAGCAAAACGGTTTCTTCATTACTTGCCATGATGATTTGTTTCACTTCCATGTATTGCAAGTGGGATATGAAGCACTTTAGGTGTCGGTCGAGATGGAAAAAAACATAGCACCTTTCCCAACCTCTGCTCTTTCAAGGGCTTTTGCCTTTTTTGTCTTTCGTCCGATCTTCGATTTGACCACCATGATGGATTTATTCCAGCATCTCACATAAAGCGTTACTTCTAGCGTTACATATAAGCAAAACGGTTTCTTCGTTACTTGCCATGATGATTTGTTTCACTTCGATGTATTGCAAGTGGGATATGGAGCACTTTTGGTGTCGGTCGAGATGGAAAAAAACATGGCACCTTTCCCAACCACGGCTCTTTCACGGGCTTTTGTCTTTTTTGTCTTTCGTCCGATCTTCGATTTGACCACCATGATGGATTTATTCCAGCATCTCACATAAAGCGTTACTTCTAGCGTTACATATAAACAAAACGGTTTCTTCGTTACTTGCCATGATGATTTGTTTCACTTCCATGTATTGCAAGTGGAATACGGAGCACTTTTGGTGTCGGTCGAGATGGAAAAAAACATAGCACCTTTCCCAACCTCTGCTCTTTCAAGGGATTATAACTTTTTTGTCTTTCGTCCAATCTTCGATTTGACCACCATGATAGATTTATTCCAATTATTCGCAGAAAACGTTACTTCTAGCGTTACATATAAGCAATATGATGTCATTCTTTCTTGCAATAATGATTTGTTTCACTTTCATACAATGGTTGAAAAATACGGAGCATTTTCGATGTCGGTCGAGAAGGAAATAAACACAGCACTTTTGGGGGCCTACAGCTTTTCGGATCGATTTCGGATCGATTTTGGATTTTGGGTGGTCGCTGTAATAAATGGTCTTACTGGCTTGATGTCCAGATTCGAAGAGGATTAATTTTATTCTTAATAATGCCAAGGCAGTGCCGTGTTCTAAAATAATTATGGGGCCTTATTATGTCGCCCGTATAGGGGTGTGGGTCGAGTGCTCCGCGGTGGCGCTTGAACTGAGCGTAATGATCGTTACGCTACAATCTATAACAGGGTGGGCATGTAAACGGCGTGACCACTTTAATTTAGCTGTTCGTAGATAATAAAGGGGCACGGAAATTTCAGCAAACTCATGCCAGTGTTGTTAAAATAAAGTTTTCTCACTGTTGATAATGTTCTCAATAGTCACTTTGATTCCACCACTTCGTTATTTGCCTTGTATGTTGCTTACAAATATTTTATGCAAACTCCGCCATTCTCAAACCTGTGTTGAAGTTAGAGGTTCGACTCATCATCATCATCATCCGACCATCACTTTTGAATGAACTTTGCGTTCATTCAAGAGCCTGAATAACTTAAAGCACCAGTAGATCTCGACAAAAAAGCTAAATTAAGCCAAACCGTTGATTGGCGTGAAATTTTAATAATGGTTTCCATTTCAGTAGGTTTGACTTTTGCATTTTGACATATTACAGGATGTTTGTCAAAACTCTGTGTCAGATAAAGATTGAACGTTACATTTTAAAATTCGTATTCTTCTGGTTTTATTTCCCCTTAGCAATGCGATTTGAAACATGAAGCGAAGCGAAACTGCGTGATAAGTTTTCACAAGTTTTACATAAAATATGGGTTTCGGCTGAAAGGATGAATCCCTTAAAAGTTTCACATCAAAAAACTAAACATAAGTTGTCCTGTGGATATACATAAGTTCGGAGAACAGTATCCAAAACATTTTTTTTCATATATAGTATATATGCGTGTTGTGTGTATGGACTGCCGGAGCAATCATATTATCAATGCAAATAAGATAATATTTAAAAAAAATTATTTATTCATTAATTTGTTTATTTACTTAATGCAGGGAAAACGCAGGAGCCTCAGCAATGCTTAATGCTATTCTTATATATAACAGAACACGTAACAAAAGCGATTGTTATAAACATTTGCAAACAGACACATCGATTTAAAGACGGCTGACGATACATGGAGCTTACTAAACTGCGAGGTGGTATTAAAAGCTGAGCACATGGTGGTAAATGGGTCGTTGGCGTTCCTGACCATTCTCGCTAGATCTAGTCTCAAGAGGATGTGGCGGGGACGAAGTGCTTGGTTCGGAGTATAAGAAAATAATGCTAGCTAGTAAGAATGGCTTGTCAATTTCTCATTACATAATTTTGGAGATAAATACAGGGTGTGTAACTTCCCTCCTTTTTCCTAAAGATTGTAGACCTAGGATGAGTTTTCCAGTATCGTATACTGGGGGTTGCTCGATGCGCCTCATAAACATCTTAATGCCAACTTAGTGTATTTTCACTAAGTGTTTTCCATCCTAGCAGACCAAGTCATAATGTGCTGCCCCCAAGCTAGAACATTGAACGCTAGGATGGAACGAAAAAGCGTGACTAATAATTGTTTTAAACTAAAAGGATCTCTGAAGTCAGTGGCTAGTCGATGCATTAAGCCTAGCTGGCGAAATGCTTTTTCAATAATAAACGAGATGTGATTTCGGAACAAAAAAAAATTGTCGTACCAAGATTCTTAACTTCTAAGTAACGTGTTAAAACGCGCGAGCTCAGCCTGTAATCGTCAGAATCGGGTTTTGTCTTCTTGTTAAGCAAATTACACAACATTTCTCTACACACAAACACAATCAATTATCAGACCACCATGTGCTGAACCTGTCCCGACTCATTTGAAGCATATTGCAGCCAAGATGAGATTTAATGACTAAGCAAACCTTAATGTCATCAGCAGTCATATGAAACGACTGATTAGGCAGCGAAAACACCTCGTCATTAACCAACAGAATGAACAAGAACGGTCCAATATAACTACCCTCCGGTGCACCAGACGAGCAAATAATTGGGTTGGATTGCGAGTTTTTTAATTCATAAATCAACACAGATCTTATGTTTGTATCATCGCTCGACTTTTATTAGATCATCTCGTAGTGTGGTGGTATGTTTTGCGAAAACAGCGTTGTGGTTATAAAAATCCGCACAATTATGCATCAAAAAGCTCATTGCAAAAGATAATGGAGATCAATTTACCCTCAAAGTAGGTAAAATTGTACGATATAGGTTAAGAGAAATATCAGAAATCATACATTATAAAACGTCCGCTTTCAATGAGACACCGCCTTCTTCTTTTAATAGCCTGTTGCATCAGCCAATTCCTTGAGCTCAAGGAGATTTGAGTATTTAAACGGTATAAACTCGGAAGAATACATGACGTCAACGAAACCTTGCATCGAGTAATTGACCTTTGCTTCTACAAACCTTGGTAAGTGAAAAGGTGAACTGGTAAAAACTCTTTTAAGGAATTCAATCAAATTGTTCTCCATTCGCGGTGACATGTTCGCTCCAAGACAGAAAATACTTTTAAGATTACAGATATTTGATTTGTATTCGGCGTTCCAGTCGTCTTTAATCTTCAATAGGGCATTGTAATGTATGTTCAAAAGCTCTTGTCGTTGGTTTTTCGCATTTGTTAGCGAAATCCAAACATCGATATAATTAAATTCTCTGTACGTACAAAACCCTCGCTTATAGGTTGGCACAAGCACTTCAAGAACATTTTCTTGATACCAATTTATAAAAATGTATGAAAATACCATTTTGGCCTTAAGCATTACTGCTTCGATGGCGATTGATTGTTTTACTTCAAATATGGAATCCTCCCTCATTTGCAGCTTTGTGGCTTTATGCCGTTTTATCTTAACCGATAGCTCCCTCAGTTTTGCGCAGTCTTCATGGAAAGCAATGAAATCAGGAAAAAGATACTTTATGATCCTCTCAACGGTGCTGTGACCTTTGGGGAGGGATTTATATCGAACAAGATTTTCGTCTTTCATGATACCTGATATTTTGTTCAAGAAAAAACATTCTAGCTCCCAAGGGATGTCAATTCCCAAGCAGCAAATACTTATGAGATGTGCATAAGTCGATTCTTGAGCTAATTTTAAGGACATCGATCCAAAAGAAATCAGAGAACAGAAGTGATACTTGACCAATGTGTTTGCTTCTTTTTCCGGGTTTATAACGGCATCGATGAACTTTTCTTCTAAGGGAGAATGTTGGCTATGAGTTTTAAGCATTTCTCGTACATGAAATTGTCCCCAATTGTAAACTAAATAATTTATGGTCATTCGTGTACGTAGCATGGCAATTTGTACACTGCCGATTTCTTCTTGACAATTTGAGAGCTGCTCTTGGTCTTTCTTATACTTAGTTTTTGCAATCAGTGCTTGACTTTTTGCCAAATCACTTATATCTTGTACTGTTTTAAGTTCATTTTTCAAATTTAGCAATTTATTATTCTGAACATCCGCTCGTTGAGTTATCTGATCTGCAGAATGGACATTTGTCTCTAATAAAACAACTTTTAACCCGTCCTGGCATGGATCGTTTTCATGCATTATTGTTGATGGCTCTACGTTTTGCAATTCTATGGCTTTTGTTTCATTTTCTTTTGACAGTGTCTCTTGTTTTTCTGATACAGAGCTATTCTGGCTTTCAAAGGGTGTAGTAGAAAACTGTAAAAGCTTTTCGTTAAGTTGCTCTAGTTTTTTGTTCCTTGTTGCAGTGGCTTCTGGCAAATTTTGTTTTCTGTTAGGCACGATCAATTCATTCGTTTCTGGCTTCTTATTTGCGTCTGACCCATCTGAGATCAAACCTTCATTTCTTGCTATTGATGCGCAATCTGAAAGACCTTTCTCACTTGCTAGGTCCAGTTTTACAAAACTCATGCCAGGTTGAACTTCTTGCGGATCCGGTTGCTTGTGCAGTTGCAAAGTTGTTCTCAGAGATGATGACTGATATTGGACTGTATTGATTTTCTCATTTGCGCTTTGTAAAAGATGCTCGGCGAGGACTGCTGCAGCTATAAATTTTTTTTCAAACACTTCAAACACATTCTCCTGCTGTGTTGATTCAAAATCGCCGTCAACGTGTGTCACTATCTTGCCGTGTAGCTGAATGTATTCATTGTAGTGTGAGTTCAACATGCTTGATAGTACCTTGATTCTTGAATATTGAGATACGTTGGTCTCATTCAAGAAGTGTTGCATGCGCTCTACTTTTGTAAGCACGTGGTTTCGATGGCGCACTAAACCTGGAAGCACGTCAATTATTGGTTGTCCACCACCAAATTTTGCTCCTCGTTTCTCCAGTTTTTCACTTTCCTCAGGAAACATCGTTCTTAAACAGATAAACGAACACTGCTTGTTTGCAAAAGGAAGTGCGTAATATTTATATGAGCGATCAAAGATGCCGGGTACAGTAAAAACAAATTGCTGAGTGCAGGCAACCTTCTGTTTCTTCTGGGCGTAACGACATCTTGGCCACGCCTGCCCGTAAAGTGCTTACAAGATTTGTGTCCATGTTTTACGTGGGTAGTCAAACCGCTCGTTCAGGGTTGGGTCTGGGCTCTTTTGTGATCTGAACCCACGCCAACTAGTAAGTAGGCCCCGCATTCATCAGCCTGTACCATTATCATAAATGATTTTAAAGACACGAAAACTACCTGCAACAGTAACATCGGATTTCTAATGGGAAATTTCAATTTTTGAGGTAGATAGAATGTTGCGAATTACCTGAAAAACCAGAAATTTTCGACAACATGCGAAAAAAAATCTAAAACCCAAGTCGAATAATATAAAATCGTTAATCGCGGGTAGGATGCTTGATAGCGCATCGCACCCGTACAACCGGATAGGGGATATGTTACGTCAGTCCCGTCCGGCGGTATCCAACAAGCGAGAGCAAAAACAAAAAACGGCATCGCGCCCGCAAAACCGTGATGGGAAGTGCGTCATGCGAACGGTGCATACGAGAATCAACCGCAGAGGCGCGCAACCCGAGCTTCACACATCGGGTACAAACAAACAACGCGGGTATGGTGCGAAAACCGTGAATGTGCGCTGCCTACGCTTTTGCTCTGTTTTGTTTTAGGCAGCCGGAACGGGTGTACGCGAGCAAGACACCGTGAACCGTACAAGCGTGCGAACATAAAAGTTGGACACTTCTTTCAGGAACAAACACAACGGGACCGTATTGGGATAAAAGTACGAACTTAAACTTGGCATTCGATTGCAACTTTATTTTGATGTTTTAAACTGGACTACTTAACAAATAATTCGTTCTAAAATGATACACATAATTGTATCACGAACGATCGACGAACTGTATTCCAAGGTAGCTCAATACTCATTTTATTTCGTTTAATTCAATTTTTCTCCAATAGCCAAATAAAGCATTTGGAATAGCATGTGCAATCACGATTGCATGCACGGCAGACACACACTGGCGCACCTGGCTCTCTGCGCAATGCTTAATTATTTTACTTTTCGTTGCGGTTTCACATAAACTAAAAGTTATAGAATGATAGTTTCTCCAACAAAGTTGTTTCTATTGATGATGATGATGATTCCCACCCCTTACTATAATTAAGTTTTAAGAATGGAGGAGTTATCATAAGATAAGTAAGCAATATTCAAGGCAAATCATGAAGTGGTGGGTCAAAGTGACCCTTCACGAAAAAGACTAGTCTGCTCCCATTTCCTTGCGTACAGCGGTTAGCACAATTTCCAAAAGATAGGAATCGTAGAACCGCTCTCCGGAGTGCACGGCCAAAAAATGCTCTCTCCTATTCGTGTAGCCGGTATCTCCCTCATCCAACATATGGAGGGGAGTTACCACTTTCCTGGTTTGGCAAATTAAGCAAACCTTATCCGTGAATGAATTGGTCGCGTCGAAAAAATCATCAATAAATGAATCTGAGGCGCCTGCCACGTGATTGCACGAGAGCGACTGATACAGTCCCCAAAGAATGATCCATTTTAAATTTCCACTTTTACGCGCGCGTGTCTCAAAGATATCTGGCTCAATTTTTTTGATTTACATTTAAATTTGCAAAACAAAAATCTTATCTTCATCATCTGTGTGATCGTGATGACAAGTGCAATGCTTACAAACATTAAATTTAGACAGTAAAACTACGAGACATTTCACATGCTATTGGGTTCTACTTTACAACCTGCTTAACAAACACGGCACACAAGCGCTTGAACTCGCGAACGTTTGCAGCCTCGGCAATTGTACCATTGTATCCATTTACAAAATATTGAAATCCTGGCAAGTACTGGAGAAAAGTTCGACGTCCTGGAATCATGAGCCCTACGAGTGTTGGACCGGTGAACGTCAAAACCCCTAACTACTCTTTCTCAAAGGTACCCCGGTAACAAGCCCCTCAGGAGTTTGAATATTAGTATCATAGTCTGATACACTATCCGCTGCTCTACCGACATCCATTGCAGGACATCCAGCATAACAGCAGACGGCGAGGAACAATATTGATGGACAAAAATTCAAATGCGGTGAGATAATTGATTTTTAGAGGTGAACTTTCCCAAAAAAAATAAGGTTGTTCCCCAGTCTACTCATCATCCCACACTTCTTTGCCACCTAAGCGATGACCCGATCAAAGTGTGCACTAAATGTAAGCCCGTCGTCCAGAGTGACACCCAGATATTTAACCTGGGAGACTCGGGAAATTGGTTCCGTGTTGATGGCAATAGAAAGCTGGCCTATCCACTTCCTCCTCGACATTACCATAAAGTGTGTTTTACAAACGTTTAATGCGAGTTTCTTGTTTTTCAACCAGCCATCCAGAGCCACCAAGTCTTCATTCAAAAGGGACTCTGCCTGTTTCACGTCCTTTCGCGATATAAATATTACTGTGTCATCAGCATAAAGATTTGTCTCGCAGGAATGTAAGACCTGCTTCATGTCATTTATGTACATGATAAACAAAATTGGTCCAAGAACACTTCCTTGTGGAACCCGAAGGGTGTTTTCAATATGATCTGAAACAGATCGCTGAACCAACTGAGTTCCTTCCCCTCAATACCGAATCGTCGAAGTGTTGTGAGCAACAAGGGTCTCGATATTGTTTCCAATGCCCGTTTAAGATCAAAAAAACGGCAAGTACCGTATGCCCACTGTCCATCAACCCCTTTCACTTCGCAGGGACCAGGTTCAGTGCAGTTTCACAGGAATGTCCTTCGCGATATCTCGACTGCTCCCGGGCAAGCAGGCCGTTCTGGTCCAGATATTGCACCAATTGGTCTTTGATCACAACCTCCAGAACATTCTCGACAGTGTGAAGCATGTTGATGGGGCGGAACTCTTCCGCCCTGATAGCTCCAGTCAGTTTTGGAATAGGTACAACCAATGATTCCTGCCATGTCTCCGGAAAAACACCTCTCTCCATCGATTGGTTAATCAAATCCAGGAGCGTCTCCCCAGCTACATGAAAGCAATCCTGCAAATTTTTTGCATTTACATTTACTATTCCTGCCGTTTTGGTCAGGTCAAAACATATCTGCCTAAGCTTGCTCATGCCTATTGGTTGAAAAGAAAATCTATGCCTGGGAGTATCAACTTGTCTCAGCTCGACTGGTTCGTCTACCGTCGGAATGTTGCTGTTAACAAGTGTGACACTATTCACAAAAAAGTTGTTGAACCTTGCTGCGACCACCACCTCATCGGACTCGAAACAGTTATCGAATTTCACGCATGAAGCGGTATTCTAGTCGGGTTTCAACATGCTTTTAAGAAGTTTCCAAAGTTCCCTACTATTACCCTGATGCTTGCTAATTTCCCTATTGAAGTATTCTTCACGAGTAGTTTTAAAAGACTTACTGTACTCGTTTCGAAGCTAAGTGTACTCACACCAATGTGAAGCCAGATTAGTCCGAACAAATGTTTTATACACTTTGTCTCTTTTCCGCTTTAGACGTTCCAGAGCCAACGTATACCATCTGCCAGAGTATCTAGTCTCCACGGTCCTTTCATAAACTAAACTATTCATAGCACTCTCTAGTGCATCCTTCAATAGATCTGCAGCTTCCTGGAAATTTGTAGTTTCCCTCTGTAGTCCCAATGTGACCGCCTGACAAAGACCCTCTTTAGAGTACCTATTCCAGCATTTAACTTGTTTTTGAACTGTCCTGAAACGTTCATCATTCAAGTTTAAAAGCATAGTTTCATGATCAGATATTTTTGCACAAGCATCTGTTACCACGCTAATTGAGTCTGTGTTGCAGTATACATGGTCAATCAATGTCCTGCTATTCTTCGTAATACGGGTAGCTGCACTAACCTTCTGCTTCAGGCACACCGAGTCCATAAGTCTCCTCAATTTTTCGGACTTCACATCATTGAACCAATCAATGTTGAAGTCCCCAATTAAGACATTACGCTTGCCAAAATTTAGAAATCTGTCTAACCAGTCCTCCAGAATTTAGACAAATCGTGAGTCACTTGAACTAGGTGAGTGATACAGAACGCCATAGTTTGAAGCCGCCATGCCTCGAGTAACAGTAAACCCCAAAAACCAGTTGCCTTCCAGCGACTCGTTTAGAATCTCCTTCAAGGCAACCGAGTTCCCAGCATAAACTGCAACCCCCCCTGTGTGTCGTGAGTGGGACAAACAGGACACGGCCCTGTACCCCGGTATACTAAACTGATCAAATGCTTCGCACTCCGTTATATGCGTCTCAGTTAAAAGGACCAACGCGGGTTGCATCCTTTCTACCGAGTCGCGTAACAGAACATAGCTTGACGATAGGCCAGCGACATTGCAATACATGATTTCATATCGCTGCCCTATCCCCAGCAATCTCTGCTATTGAGAATGCTTAGCAATCTTTGATGCCTGTTTCTTGTATACGGGGCACTCGCTACTAAAAGCAGCATGTTCCGTGCTCCCCCTTGAACCCGCCAACACGCAGTTCACACATTTTAAGGACGCCGACTTACATTCTGACGTCCGGCGTGCACCACTGCACCTAGAGCAGGCTTCCTCCTTTTTGCACTCGGTGCTCGTGTGCCCAAACTGCCCGCACCGGAAACACCACAATACATGAACAGAAGTGCTTATCGCACAACTGTCTAAACCTATTTTGACCTTTTTGAGGTCCTCTAGGCATTGTGCCGATTCCTTGTCTACATCGATCACGACATTGTACTTCTGGTACTTGTAGAACCTCCTTTCGTACATTCCAACAAGCTCCAGTGTCGCGAACGGGATCCCTGCATTCTGTTCCTTCAGAAGTGCAATCACATCCTCACCAGAATACTTCTCCGTCATTCCCATTATCCTTACTCTGGACAACGGTAAACGAACGGAATAAGCATCCCCGAGTTTGGACTGCTCCTCCTTGCTAACTTCATCTAACGCGGATGCAGGACACTGTACAAAAACCTGACCTTTTCTACCATTACGGAAGTCCGAAACCTGCTGCTTCCTCGGATCCAAACGGGCGCGTAGATCAACTCTTGTCTTGTCGCAAGATTGATCCAACTTCGGTACAATTACTAAAGACTTGGAGAGTTTTTGTTCTGCCACTTTAGCCACGTCTTTTTTACCTATTTTGGGCCCAGAGCCAGCCTCCTTCACAACACTCTTGGTTGCTGTGGGCTTGATATTAGCTCTTCCCACGTCAAAATTACTAATAATAGTTTGAACCTTATTTTTCAAACTATTATCTGCCCCACTTTTTTTGGCCACTACTGTAGCAAAGCTCTCACTCCCCTTCTCCTTAGCACTCACCGGTGAAGGCTTCTCAATGATAACCTTAGGTACAGGAGGGGCTCTCAATGTAGTGGTGGTGGCATCGCGCAAAGTTGATGTAACTTGGCGCTTTACCGCCTCACACACTTCTTTTTTCAATCCTTCCAGTCCCTTCTTAACAGCACTCTCAATCAGTGCACACAATTTAAAATCTGCTGCTTGTAGGGCTTGGGATTGCTCTCCGCTTGACGGTCGGCTTTCTCTCACCACTACATCCTGCATGCCCGGTTTCTTATTGCAAGCGATACAAGTATCGCACATAAACACAACATTTTTCGACTTTTTAACCGCCTCTGCAACCGATTTAGTCAGATCGGCGCACAGGTGGTGAAAATGACCGCCGCAATCATTGCAGACGATCGGGTCATCGCTAGTTGAAACGACCACGGAGCATTTTTTACACTCCATGGCCGTAAAACAAAATCCGAGCAAAAACGCACGCAAATAAACACCGTATACGTACCGCCCGCTCCACACGCTGCCGTCTCACCCACACGAAACACAAATTACTCGTTTGGCCGGTTAGACCACTACAAGAACACCGTTACGATAACCGGCGATATGGATACCGCTCCAGCTAACGCCACTGATAAGCGACGCCGCCAAGAACAAAACCAACCGCTATCACCGAACGATGCACCATGAACAAAAACAAACTCTACCAAACACTAAACAGACACTTCGGACACATTTGCACAGCGAAAACAAATGTTACATCTGCCCTCGACTGAGCAAAAATATCCGAAAACGTAGAGCACTACTAAGACACGCACTGCACTGTCAACAGTCACTCACGTTTTCTTGTTGTAGGAATTACGTGAAAAGTGCTTCGAAGCACCTCTAAAGGTGATTGGATGTTGTAGGAATTACGTTAAAAGTGCATCGAAGCACCTCTAAAGGTGATTGGATGTTGTAGGAATTACGTGAAAAGTGCTTCGAAGCACCTTCAAAGTTGATTGGATGTTGTAGGAATTACGTTAAAAGTGCTTCGAAGCACCTTCAAAGTTGATTGGATGTTGTAGGAATTACGTTGAAAGTGCTTCGAAGCACCTCTAAAGGTAATTGGATGTTGTAGGAATTACGTTAAAAGAGCTTCGAAGCACCTCTAAAGGTGATTGGATGTTTTAGGAATTACGCGAAAAGTGCTTCGAAGCACCTCTAAAGGTGATTGGATGTAGTAGGAATAACGTGAAAAGTGCTTCGAAGCACCTTCAAAGGTGATTGGATGTGGTAGGAATTACGTTAAAAGTGCTTCGAAGCACCTTCAAAGTTGATTGGATGTTGTAGGAATTACGTGAAAAGTGCTTCGAAGCACCTTCAAAGGAGATTGGATGTTGTAGGAATTACGTGAAAAGTGCTTCGAAGCACCTCTAAAGGTGATTGGATGTTTTAGGAATAACGCGAAAGGTGCTTCGAAGCACCTCTAAAGGTGATTGGATGTTGTAGGAATTACGTGAAAAGTGCTTCGAAGCACCTTCAAAGTTGATTGGATGTTGTAGGAATTACGTGAAAAGTGCTTCGAAGCACCTCTAAAGGTGATTGGATGTTGTAGGAATTACGTGAAAAGTGCATCGAAGCACCTCTAAAGGTGATTGGATGTTGTAGGAATTACGTGAAAAGTGCTTCGAAGCACCTTCAAAGTTGATTGGATGTTGTAGGAATTACGTTAAAAGTGCTTCGAAGCACCTTCAAAGGTGATTGGATGTGGTAGGAATTACGTTAAAAGTGCTTCGAAGCACCTTCAAAGTTGATTGGATGTTGTAGGAATTACGTTAAAAGTGCTTCGAAGCACCTCTAAAGGTAATTGGATGTTGTAGGAATTGCGTAAAAAGTGCTTCGAAGCACCTCTAAAGGTGATTGGATGTTGTAGGAATTACGTTAAAAGTGCTTCGAAGCCCCTCAAAAGGTGATTGGATGTTTTAGGAATTACGTAAAAAGTGCTTCGAAGCACCTCAAAAGGTGATTGGATGTTGTAGGAATTGCGTAAAAAGTGCTTCAAAGCACCTTCAAAGGTGTTTGGATGTTGTAGGAATTACGTAAAAAGTGCCTCGAAGCACCTCAAAATGTGATTGGATGTTGTAGGAATTGCGTAAAAAGTGCCTCGAAGCACCTCAAAAGGTGATTGGATGTTGTAGGAATTACGTAAAAAGTGCCTCGAAGCACCTTCAAAGGTGTTTGGATGTTGTAGGAATTACGTAAACAGTGCTTCGAAGCACCTCAAAAGGTGATTGGATGTTGTAGGAATTACGTAAAAAGTGCCTCGAAGCACCTTCAAAGGTGTTTGGATGTTGTAGGAATTACGTAAAAAGTGCTTCGAAGCACCTCAAAAGGTGATTGGATGTTGTAGGAATTACGTAAAAAGTGCTTCGAAGCACCTTTAAAGGTGTTTGAATGTTGTAGGAATTACGTAAAAAGTGCTTCGAAGCACCTCCAAAGGTGATTGGATGTTGTAGGAATTACGTAAAAAGTGCCTCGAAGCACCTCAAAAGGTGTTTGGATGTTGTAGGAATTACGTAAAAAGTGCCTCGAAGCACCTTCAAAGGTGTTTGGATGTTGTAGGAATTACGTAAAAAGTGCCTCGAAGCACCTCAAAAGGTGTTTGGATGTTGTAGGAATTACGTAAAAAGTGCCTCGAAGCACCTTCAAAGGTGTTTGGATGTTGTAGGAATTGCGTAAAAAGTGCTTCGAAGCACCTTCAAAGGTGTTTGGATGTTGTAGGAATTGCGTAAAAAGTGCTTCGAAGCACCTTCAAAGGTGTTTGGATGTTGTAGGAATTATGTAAAAAGTGCTTCGAAGCACCTCAAAAGGTGATTGGATGTTGTAGGAATTACGTGAAAAGTGCATCGAAGCACCTCTAAAGGTGATTGGATGTTGTAGGAATTACGTGAAAAGTGCTTCGAAGCACCTTCAAAGTTGATTGGATGTTGTAGGAATTACGTTAAAAATGCTTCGAAGCACCTCTAAAGGTGATTGGATTTTGTAGGAATTACGTGAAAAGTGCTTCGAAGCACCTTCAAAGTTGATTGGATGTTGTAGGAATTACGTGAAAAGTGCTTCGAAGCACCTCTAAAGGTGATTGGATGTTTTAGGAATTACGCGAAAAGTGCTTCGAAGCACCTCTAAAGGTGATTGGATGTTGTAGGAATTACGTGAAAAGTGCTTCGAAGCACCTTCAAAGTTGATTGGATGTTGTAGGAATTACGTGAAAAGTGCTTCGAAGCACCTCTAAAGGTGATTGGATGTTGTAGGAATTACGTGAAAAGTGCTTCGAAGCACCTCTAAAGGTGATTGGATGTTGTAGGAATTACGTTAAAAGTGATTCGAAGCACCTCTAAAGGTGATTGGATGTTGTAGGAATTACGTTAAAAGTGCTTCGAAGCACCTCTAAAGGTGATTGGATGTTGTAGGAATTACGTTAAAAGTGCTTCGAAGCAACTTCAAAGTTGATTGGATGTTGTAGGAATTACATTAAAAGTGCTTCGAAGCACCTTCAAAGGAGATTGGATGTTGTAGGAATAACGTTAAAAGTGATTCGAAGCACCTTCAAAGGTGATTGGATGTTGTAGGAATTACGTTAAAAGTGCTTCGAAGCAACTTCAAAGTTGATTGGATGTTGTAGGAATCACGTGAAAAGTGCTTCGAAGCACCTCTAAAGGTGATTGGATGTTGTAGGAATTACGTGAAAAGTGCTTCGAAGCACCTTCAAATGAGATTGGATGTTGTAGGAATTACGTGAAAAGTGCTTCGAAGCACCTCTAAAGGTGATTGGATGTTGTAGGAATTACGTGAAAAGTGCATCGAAGCACCTCTAAAGGTGATTGGATGTTGTAGGAATTACATTAAAAGTGCTTCGAAGCACCTTCAAAGGAGATTGGATGTTGTAGGAATTACGTGAAAAGTGCTTCGAAGCACCTCTAAAGTTGATTGGATGTTTTAGGAATAACGCGAAAAGTGCTTCGAAGCACCTCTAAAGTTGATTGGATGTTTTAGGAAATACGCGAAAAGTGCTTCGAAGCACCTCTAAAGGTGATTGGATGTTGTAGGAATTACGTTAAAAGTGCTTCGAAGCACCTCTAAAGGTGATTGGATGTTGTAGGAATTACGTTAAAAGTGCTTCGAAGCACCTTGAAAGGAGATTGGATGTTGTAGGAATTACGTGAAAAGTGCTTCGAAGCACCTCTAAAGGTGATTGGATGTTGTAGGAATTACGTGAAAAGTGCTTCGAAGCACCTCTAAAGTTGATTGGATGTTTTAGGAATTACGCGAAAAGTGCTTCGAAGCACCTCTAAAGGTGATTGGATGTTGTAGGAATTACGTTAAAAGTGCTTCGAAGCACCTTGAAAGGAGATTGGATGTTGTAGGAATTACGTTAAAAGTGCTTCGAAGCACCTCTAAAGGTGATTGGATGTTGTAGGAATTACATTAAAAGTGCTTCGAAGCACCTTCAAAGGAGATTGGATGTTGTAGGAATTACGTGAAAAGTGCTTCGAAGCACCTCCAAAGGTGATTGGATGTTGAAGGAATTACGTAAAAAGTGCTTCGAAGATCCTTTAAAGGTGATTGGATGTTGTAGGAATTACGTGAAAAGTGCTTCGAAGCACCTTCAAAGTTGATTGGATATTGTAGGAATTACGTGAAAAGTGCTTCGAAGCACCTCTAAAGGTGATTGGGTGTTGTAGGAATTACGTTAAAAGTGCTTCGAAGCACCTTGAAAGGAGATTGGATGTTGTAGGAATTACGTGAAAAGTGCTTCGAAGCACCTCTAAAGGTGATTGGATGTTTTAGGAATAACGCGAAAAGTGCTTCGAAGCACCTCTAAAGGTGATTGGATGTTGTAGGAATTACATTAAAAGTGCTTCGAAGCACCTTCAAAGGAGATTGGATGTTGTAGGAATTACGTGAAAAGTGCTTCGAAGCACCTCTAAAGGTGATTGGATGATGTAGGAATTACGTGAAAAGTGCTTCGAAGCACCTCTAAAGGTGATTGGATGTTGTAGGAATTACATTAAAAGTGCTTCGAAGCACCTTCAAAGGAGATTGGATGTTGTAGGAATTACGTGAAAAGTGCTTCGAAGCACCTCTAAAGGTGATTGGGTGTTGTAGGAATTACGTTAAAAGTGCTTCGAAGCACCTTGAAAGGAGATTGGATGTTGTAGGAATTACGTGAAAAGTGCTTCGAAGCACCTCTAAAGGTGATTGGATGTTGTAGGAATTACGTAAAAAGTGCTTCGAAGCACCTCTAAAGGTGATTGGATGTTGTAAGAATTACGTAAAAAGTGCTTCGAAGCACCTTCAAAGGTGATTGGGTGTTGTAGGAATTACGTAAAAAGTGCTTCGAAGCACCTATAAAGGTGATTGGATGTTGTAGGAATTACGTAAAAAGTGCTTCGAAGCACCTTCAAAGGTGATTGGATGTTGTAGGAATTACGTAAAAAGTGCTTCGAAGCACCTCTAAAGGTGATTGGATGTTGTAGGAATTACGTAAAAAGTGCTTCGAAGCACCTCTAAAGGTGATTGGATGTTGTAGGAATTACGTAAAAAGTGCTTCGAAGCACCTCTAAAGGTGATTGGATGTTGTAGGAATTACGTAAAAAGTGCTTCGAAGCACCTCTAAAGGTGATTGGATGTTGTAAGAATTACGTAAAAAGTGCTTCGAAGCACCTTCAAAGGTGATTGGATGTTGTAGGAATTACGTAAAAAGTGCTTCGAAGCACCTCCAAAGGTGATTGGATGTTGTAGGAATTACGTAAAAAGTGCTTCGAAGCACCTATAAAGGTGATTGGATGTTGTAGGAATTACGTAAAAAGTGCTTCGAAGCACCTTCAAAGGTGATTGGATGTTGTAGGAATTACGTAAAAAGTGCTTCGAAGCACCTCTAAAGGTGATTGGATGTTGTAGGAATTACGTAAAAAGTGCTTCGAAGCACCTCTAAAGGTGATTGGATGTTGTAGGAATTACGTAAAAAGTGCTTCGAAGCACCTCTAAAGGTGATTGGATGTTGTAGGAATTACGTAAAAAGTGCTTCGAAGCACCTCTAAAGGTGATTGGATGTTGTCGGAATTACGTAAAAAGTGCTTCGAAGCACCTTCAAAGGTGATTGGATGTTGTAGGAATTACGTAAAAAGTGCTTCGAAGCACCTCCAAAGGTGATTGGATGTTGTAGGAATTACGTAAAAAGTGCTTCGAAGCACCTATAAAGGTGATTGGATGTTGTAGGAATTACGTAAAAAGTGCTTCGAAGCACCTTCAAAGGTGATTGGATGTTGTAGGAATTACGTAAAAAGTGCTTCGAAGCACCTTCAAAGGTGATTGGATGTTGTAGGAATTACGTAAAAAGTGCTTCGAAGCACCTTCAAAGGTGATTGGATGTTGTAGGAATTACTTAAAAAGTGCTTCGAAGCACCTTCAAAGGTGATTGGATGTTGTAGGAATTACGTAAAAAGTGCTTCGAAGCACCTCCAAAGGTGATTGGATGTTGTAGGAATTACGTAAAAAGTGCTTCGAAGCACCTTCAAAGGTGATTGGGTGTTGTAGGAATTACGTAAAAAGTGCTTCGAAGCACCTATAAAGGTGATTGGATGTTGTAGGAATTACGTAAAAAGTGCTTCGAAGCACCTTCAAAGGTGATTGGGTGTTGTAGGAATTACGTAAAAAGTGCTTCGAAGCACCTCTAAAGGTGATTGGATGTTGTAGGAATTACGTAAAAAGTGCTTCGAAGCACCTCTAAAGGTGATTGGATGTTGTAAGAATTACGTAAAAAGTGCTTCGAAGCACCTTCAAAGGTGATTGGATGTTGTAGGAATTACGTAAAAAGTGCTTCGAAGCACCTTCAAAGGTGATTGGATGTTGTAGGAATTACGTAAAAAGTGCTTCGAAGCACCTTCAAAGGTGATTGGGTGTTGTAGGAATTACGTAAAAAGTGCTTCGAAGCACCTATAAAGGTGATTGGATGTTGTAGGAATTACGTAAAAAGTGCTTCGAAGCACCTTCAAAGGTGATTGGATGTTGTAGGAATTACGTAAAAAGTGCTTCGAAGCACCTTCAAAGGTGATTGGATGTTGTAGGAATTACGTAAAAAGTGCTTCGAAGCACCTCCAAAGGTGATTGGATGTTGTAGGAATTACGTAAAAAGTGCTTCGAAGCACCTTCAAAGGTGATTGGGTGTTGTAGGAATTACGTAAAAAGTGCTTCGAAGCACCTATAAAGGTGATTGGATGTTGTAGGAATTACGTAAAAAGTGCTTCGAAGCACCTTCAAAGGTGATTGGATGTTGTAGGAATTACGTAAAAAGTGCTTCGAAGCACCTTCAAAGGTGATTGGGTGTTGTAGGAATTACGTAAAAAGTGCTTCGAAGCACCTTCAAAGGTGATTGGATGTTGTAGGAATTACGTAAAAAGTGCTTCGAAGCACCTTCAAAGGTGATTGGATGTTGTAGGAATTACGTAAAAAGTGCTTCGAAGCACCTATAAAGGTGATTGGATGTTGTAGGAATTACGTAAAAAGTGCTTCGAAGCACCTTCAAAGGTGATTGGGTGTTGTAGGAATTACGTAAAAAGTGCTTCGAAGCACCTCTAAAGGTGATTGGATGTTGTAGGAATTACGTAAAAAGTGCTTCGAAGCACCTTCAAAGGTGATTGGATGTTGTAGGAATTACGTAAAAAGTGCTTCGAAGCACCTTCAAAGGTGATTGGGTGTTGTAGGAATTACGTAAAAAGTGCTGCGAAGCACCTCTAAAGGTGATTGGATGTTGTAGGAATTACGTAAAAAGTGCTTCGAAGCACCTTCAAAGGTGATTGGATGTTGTAGGAATTACGTAAAAAGTGCTTCGAAGCACCTTCAAAGGTGATTGGGTGTTGTAGGAATTACGTAAAAAGTGCTTCGAAGCACCTATAAAGGTGATTGGATGTTGTCGGAATTACGTAAAAAGTGCTTCGAAGCACCTCTAAAGGTGATTGGATGTTGTAAGAATTACGTAAAAAGTGCTTCGAAGCACCTTCAAAGGTGACGTAAAAAGTGCTTCGAAGCACCTTCAAAGGTGATTGGATGTTGTAGGAATTACGTAAAAAGTGCTTCGAAGCACCTTCAAAGGTGATTGGATGTTGTAGGAATTACGTAAAAAGTGCTTCGAAGCACCTATAAAGGTGATTGGATGTTGTAGGAATTACGTAAAAAGTGCTTCGAAGCACCTTCAAAGGTGATTGGGTGTTGTAGGAATTACGTAAAAAGTGCTTCGAAGCACCTATAAAGGTGATTGGATGTTGTAGGAATTACGTAAAAAGTGCTTCGAAGCACCTCTAAAGGTGATTGGATGTTGTAAGAATTACGTAAAAAGTGCTTCGAAGCACCTTCAAAGGTGATTGGATGTTGTAGGAATTACGTAAAAAGTGCTTCGAAGCACCTCCAAAGGTGATTGGATGTTGTAGGAATTACGTAAAAAGTGCTTCGAAGCACCTATAAAGGTGATTGGATGTTGTAGGAATTACGTAAAAAGTGCTTCGAAGCACCTTCAAAGGTGATTGGATGTTGTAGGAATTACGTAAAAAGTGCTTCGAAGCACCTCTAAAGGTGATTGGATGTTGTCGGAATTACGTAAAAAGTGCTTCGAAGCACCTCTAAAGGTGATTGGATGTTGTAAGAATTACGTAAAAGTGCTTCGAAGCACCTTCAAAGGTGATTGGGTGTTGTAGGAATTACGTAAAAAGTGCTTCGAAGCACCTATAAAGGTGATTGGATGTTGTAGGAATTACGTAAAAAGTGCTTCGAAGCACCTTCAAAGGTGATTGGATGTTGTAGGAATTACGTAAAAAGTGCTTCGAAGCACCTCTAAAGGTGATTGGATGTTGTAGGAATTACGTAAAAAGTGCTTCGAAGCACCTCTAAAGGTGATTGGATGTTGTAAGAATTACGTAAAAAGTGCTTCGAAGCACCTTCAAAGGTGATTGGATGTTGTAGGAATTACGTAAAAAGTGCTTCGAAGCACCTTCAAAGGTGATTGGATGTTGTAGGAATTACGTAAAAAGTGCTTCGAAGCACCTTCAAAGGTGATTGGATGTTGTAGGAATTACTTAAAAAGTGCTTCGAAGCACCTTCAAAGGTGATTGGATGTTGTAGGAATTACGTAAAAAGTGCTTCGAAGCACCTCCAAAGGTGATTGGATGTTGTAGGAATTACGTAAAAAGTGCTTCGAAGCACCTTCAAAGGTGATTGGGTGTTGTAGGAATTACGTAAAAAGTGCTTCGAAGCACCTATAAAGGTGATTGGATGTTGTAGGAATTACGTAAAAAGTGCTTCGAAGCACCTTCAAAGGTGATTGGGTGTTGTAGGAATTACGTAAAAAGTGCTTCGAAGCACCTCTAAAGGTGATTGGATGTTGTAGGAATTACGTAAAAAGTGCTTCGAAGCACCTCTAAAGGTGATTGGATGTTGTAAGAATTACGTAAAAAGTGCTTCGAAGCACCTTCAAAGGTGATTGGATGTTGTAGGAATTACGTAAAAAGTGCTTCGAAGCACCTTCAAAGGTGATTGGATGTTGTAGGAATTACGTAAAAAGTGCTTCGAAGCACCTTCAAAGGTGATTGGGTGTTGTAGGAATTACGTAAAAAGTGCTTCGAAGCACCTCTAAAGGTGATTGGATGTTGTAGGAATTACGTAAAAAGTGCTTCGAAGCACCTTCAAAGGTGATTGGATGTTGTAGGAATTACTTAAAAAGTGCTTCGAAGCACCTTCAAAGGTGATTGGATGTTGTAGGAATTACGTAAAAAGTGCTTCGAAGCACCTCCAAAGGTGATTGGATGTTGTAGGAATTACGTAAAAAGTGCTTCGAAGCACCTTCAAAGGTGATTGGATGTTGTAGGAATTACGTAAAAAGTGCTTCGAAGCACCTATAAAGGTGATTGGATGTTGTAGGAATTACGTAAAAAGTGCTTCGAAGCACCTTCAAAGGTGATTGGATGTTGTAGGAATTACGTAAAAAGTGCTTCGAAGCACCTTCAAAGGTGATTGGGTGTTGTAGGAATTACGTAAAAAGTGCTTCGAAGCACCTTCAAAGGTGATTGGATGTTGTAGGAATTACGTAAAAAGTGCTTCGAAGCACCTTCAAAGGTGATTGGATGTTGTAGGAATTACGTAAAAGTGCTTCGAAGCACCTATAAAGGTGATTGGATGTTGTAGGAATTACGTAAAAAGTGCTTCGAAGCACCTTCAAAGGTGATTGGGTGTTGTAGGAATTACGTAAAAAGTGCTTCGAAGCACCTCTAAAGGTGATTGGATGTTGTAGGAATTACGTAAAAAGTGCTTCGAAGCACCTTCAAAGGTGATTGGATGTTGTAGGAATTACGTAAAAAGTGCTTCGAAGCACCTTCAAAGGTGATTGGGTGTTGTAGGAATTACGTAAAAAGTGCTGCGAAGCACCTCTAAAGGTGATTGGATGTTGTAGGAATTACGTAAAAAGTGCTTCGAAGCACCTTCAAAGGTGATTGGATGTTGTAGGAATTACGTAAAAAGTGCTTCGAAGCACCTTCAAAGGTGATTGGGTGTTGTAGGAATTACGTAAAAAGTGCTTCGAAGCACCTATAAAGGTGATTGGATGTTGTAGGAATTACGTAAAAAGTGCTTCGAAGCACCTTCAAAGGTGATTGGATGTTGTAGGAATTACGTAAAAAGTGCTTCGAAGCACCTCTAAAGGTGATTGGATGTTGTCGGAAGTACGTAAAAAGTGCTTCGAAGCACCTCTAAAGGTGATTGGATGTTGTAAGAATTACGTAAAAAGTGCTTCGAAGCACCTTCAAAGGTGATTGGGTGTTGTAGGAATTACGTAAAAAGTGCTTCGAAGCACCTATAAAGGTGATTGGATGTTGTAGGAATTACGTAAAAAGTGCTTCGAAGCACCTTCAAAGGTGATTGGATGTTGTAGGAATTACTTAAAAAGTGCTTCGAAGCACCTTCAAAGGTGATTGGATGTTGTAGGAATTACGTAAAAAGTGCTTCGAAGCACCTCCAAAGGTGATTGGATGTTGTAGGAATTACGTAAAAAGTGCTTCGAAGCACCTTCAAAGGTGATTGGGTGTTGTAGGAATTACGTAAAAAGTGCTTCGAAGCACCTATAAAGGTGATTGGATGTTGTAGGAATTACGTAAAAAGTGCTTCGAAGCACCTTCAAAGGTGATTGGATGTTGTAGGAATTACGTAAAAAGTGCTTCGAAGCACCTTCAAAGGTGATTGGGTGTTGTAGGAATTACGTAAAAAGTGCTTCGAAGCACCTTCAAAGGTGATTGGATGTTGTAGGAATTACGTAAAAAGTGCTTCGAAGCACCTTCAAAGGTGATTGGATGTTGTAGGAATTACGTAAAAAGTGCTTCGAAGCACCTATAAAGGTGATTGGATGTTGTAGGAATTACGTAAAAAGTGCTTCGAAGCACCTTCAAAGGTGATTGGGTGTTGTAGGAATTACGTAAAAAGTGCTTCGAAGCACCTCTAAAGGTGATTGGATGTTGTAGGAATTACGTAAAAAGTGCTTCGAAGCACCTTCAAAGGTGATTGGATGTTGTAGGAATTACGTAAAAAGTGCTTCGAAGCACCTTCAAAGGTGATTGGGTGTTGTAGGAATTACGTAAAAAGTGCTGCGAAGCACCTCTAAAGGTGATTGGATGTTGTAGGAATTACGTAAAAAGTGCTTCGAAGCACCTTCAAAGGTGATTGGATGTTGTAGGAATTACGTAAAAAGTGCTTCGAAGCACCTTCAAAGGTGATTGGGTGTTGTAGGAATTACGTAAAAAGTGCTTCGAAGCACCTCTAAAGGTGATTGGATGTTGTAGGAATTACGTAAAAAGTGCTTCGAAGCACCTTCAAAGGTGATTGGATGTTGTAGGAATTACGTAAAAAGTGCTTCGAAGCACCTCTAAAGGTGATTGGATGTTGTCGGAAGTACGTAAAAAGTGCTTCGAAGCACCTCTAAAGGTGATTGGATGTTGTAAGAATTACGTAAAAAGTGCTTCGAAGCACCTTCAAAGGTGATTGGGTGTTGTAGGAATTACGTAAAAAGTGCTTCGAAGCACCTATAAAGGTGATTGGATGTTGTAGGAATTACGTAAAAAGTGCTTCGAAGCACCTTCAAAGGTGATTATATGTTGTAGGAATTACGTAAAAAGTGCTTCGAAGCACCTTCAAAGGTGATTGGATGTTGTAGGAATTACGTAAAAAGTGCTTCGAAGCACCTCTAAAGGTGATTGGATGTTGTAAGAATTACGTAAAAAGTGCTTCGAAGCACCTTTCAAGGTGATTGGATGTTGTAGGAATTACGTAAAAAGTGCTTCGAAGCACCTTCAAAGGTGATTGGATGTTGTAGGAATTACGTAAAAAGTGCTTCGAAGCACCTTCAAAGGTGATTGGATGTTGTAGGAATTACGTAAAAAGTGCTTCGAAGCACCTCTAAAGGTGATTGGATGTTGTAGGAATTACGTAAAAAGTGCTTCGAAGCACCTCTAAATGTGATTGGATGTTGTAAGAATTACGTAAAAAGTGCTTCGAAGCACCTTTCAAGGTGATTGGATGTTGTAGGAATTACGTAAAAAGTGCTTCGAAGCACCTTCAAAGGTGATTGGATGTTGTAGGAATTACGTAAAAAGTGCTTCGAAGCACCTCTAAAGGTGATTGGATGTTGTAGGAATTACGTAAAAAGTGCTTCGAAGCACCTCTAAATGTGATTGGATGTTGTAAGAATTACGTAAAAAGTGCTTCGAAGCACCTCCAAAGGTGATTGGATGTTGTAGGAATTACGTAAAAAGTGCTTCGAAGCACCTATAAAGGTGATTGGATGTTGTAGGAATTACGTAAAAAGTGCTTCGAAGCACCTTCAAAGGTGATTGGATGTTGTAGGAATTACGTAAAAAGTGCTTCGAAGCACCTCTAAAGGTGATTGGATGTTGTAGGAATTACGTAAAAAGTGCTTCGAAGCACCTTCAAAGGTGATTGGATGTTGTAGGAATTACGTAAAAAGTGCTTCGAAGCACCTCTAAAGGTGATTGGATGTTGTCGGAATTACGTAAAAAGTGCTTCGAAGCACCTCTAAAGGTGATTGGATGTTGTAAGAATTACGTAAAAAGTGCTTCGAAGCACCTTCAAAGGTGATTGGATGTTGTAAGAATTTCGTAAAAAGTGCTTCGAAGCACCTTCAAAGGTGATTGGGTGTTGTAGGAATTACGTAAAAAGTGCTTCGAAGCACCTATAAAGGTGATTGGATGTTGTAGGAATTACGTAAAAGTGCTTCGAAGCACCTTCAAAGGTGATTGGATGTTGTAGGAATTACGTAAAAAGTGCTTCGAAGCACCTTCAAAGGTGATTGGATGTTGTAAGAATTACGTAAAAAGTGCTTCGAAGCACCTTCAAAGGTGATTGGATGTTGTAGGAATTACGTAAAAAGTGCTTCGAAGCACCTTCAAAGGTGATTGGGTGTTGTAGGAATTACGTAAAAAGTGCTTCGAAGCACCTATAAAGGTGATTGGATGTTGTAGGAATTACGTAAAAAGTGCTTCGAAGCACCTTCAAAGGTGATTGGGTGTTGTAGGAATTACGTAAAAAGTGCTTCGAAGCACCTTCAAAGGTGATTGGATGTTGTAGGAATTACGTAAAAAGTGCTTCGAAGCACCTATAAAGGTGATTGGATGTTGTAGGAATTACGTAAAAAGTGCTTCGAAGCACCTTCAAAGGTGATTGGGTGTTGTAGGAATTACGTAAAAAGTGCTTCGAAGCACCTCTAAAGGTGATTGGATGTTGTAGGAATTACGTAAAAAGTGCTTCGAAGCACCTTCAAAGGTGATTGGATGTTGTAGGAATTACGTAAAAAGTGCTTCGAAGCACCTTCAAAGGTGATTGGGTGTTGTAGGAATTACGTAAAAAGTGCTTCGAAGCACCTATAAAGGTGATTGGATGTTGTAGGAATTACGTAAAAAGTGCTTCGAAGCACCTTCAAAGGTGATTGGATGTTGTAGGAATTACGTAAAAAGTGCTTCGAAGCACCTTCAAAGGTGATTGGGGTGTTGTAGGAATTACGTAAAAAGTGCTTCGAAGCACCTATAAAGGTGATTGGATGTTGTAGGAATTACGTAAAAAGTGCTTCGAAGCACCTTCAAAGGTGATTGGATGTTGTAGGAATTACGTAAAAAGTGCTTCGAAGCACCTCTAAAGGTGATTGGATGTTGTCGGAATTACGTAAAAAGTGCTTCGAAGCACCTCTAAAGGTGATTGGATGTTGTAAGAATTACGTAAAAAGTGCTTCGAAGCACCTTCAAAGGTGATTGGGTGTTGTAGGAATTACGTAAAAAGTGCTTCGAAGCACCTTCAAAGGTGATTGGAATGTTGTAGGAATTACGTAAAAAGTGCTTCGAAGCACCTTCAAAGGTGATTGGGTGTTGTAGGAATTACGTAAAAAGTGCTTCGAAGCACCTCTAAAGGTGATTGGATGTTGTAAGAATTACGTAAAAAGTGCTTCGAAGCACCTATAAAGGTGATTGGATGTTGTAGGAATTACGTAAAAAGTGCTTCGAAGCACCTTCAAAGGTGATTGGATGTTGTAGGAATTACGTAAAAAGTGCTTCGAAGCACCTCTAAAGGTGATTGGATGTTGTCGGAATTACGTAAAAAGTGCTTCGAAGCACCTCTAAAGGTGATTGGATGTTGTAAGAATTACGTAAAAAGTGCTTCGAAGCACCTTCAAAGGTGATTGGGTGTTGTAGGAATTACGTAAAAAGTGCTTCGAAGCACCTTCAAAGGTGATTGGATGTTGTAGGAATTACGTAAAAAGTGCTTCGAAGCACCTTCAAAGGTGATTGGGTGTTGTAGGAATTACGTAAAAAGTGCTTCGAAGCACCTCTAAAGGTGATTGGATGTTGTAAGAATTACGTAAAAAGTGCTTCGAAGCACCTCTAAAGGTGATTGGATGTTGTCGGAATTACGTAAAAAGTGCTTCGAAGCACCTCTAAAGGTGATTGGATGTTGTAAGAATTACGTAAAAAGTGCTTCGAAGCACCTATAAAGGTGATTGGATGTTGTAGGAATTACGTAAAAAGTGCTTCGAAGCACCTTCAAAGGTGATTGGATGTTGTAGGAATTACGTAAAAAGTGCTTCGAAGCACCTCTAAAGGTGATTGGATGTTGTCGGAATTACGTAAAAAGTGCTTCGAAGCACCTCTAAAGGTGATTGGATGTTGTAAGAATTACGTAAAAAGTGCTTCGAAGCACCTTCAAAGGTGATTGGGTGTTGTAGGAATTACGTAAAAAGTGCTTCGAAGCACCTATAAAGGTGATTGGATGTTGTAGGAATTACGTAAAAAGTGCTTCGAAGCACCTTCAAAGGTGATTGGATGTTGTAGGAATTACGTAAAAAGTGCTTCGAAGCACCTCTAAAGGTGATTGGATGTTGTAGGAATTACGTAAAAAGTGCTTCGAAGCACCTATAAAGGTGATTGGATGTTGTAGGAATTACGTAAAAAGTGCTTCGAAGCACCTTCAAAGGTGATTGGATGTTGTAGGAATTACGTAAAAAGTGCTTCGAAGCACCTTCAAAGGTGATTGGGTGTTGTAGGAATTTCGTAAAAAGTGCTTCGAAGCACCTATAAAGGTGATTGGATGTTGTAGGAATTACGTAAAAAGTGCTTCGAAGCACCTTCAAAGGTGATTGGATGTTGTAGGAATTACGTAAAAAGTGCTTCGAAGCACCTTCAAAGGTGATTGGATGTTGTAGGAATTACGTAAAAAGTGCTTCGAAGCACCTATAAAGGTGATTGGATGTTGTAGGAATTACGTAAAAAGTGCTTCGAAGCACCTTCAAAGGTGATTGGGTGTTGTAGGAATTACGTAAAAAGTGCTTCGAAGCACCTCTAAAGGTGATTGGATGTTGTAGGAATTACGTAAAAAGTGCTTCGAAGCACCTTCAAAGGTGATTGGATGTTGTAGGAATTACGTAAAAAGTGCTTCGAAGCACCTTCAAAGGTGATTGGGTGTTGTAGGAATTACGTAAAAAGTGCTTCGAAGCACCTATAAAGGTATTTGGATGTTGTAGGAATTACGTAAAAAGTGCTTCGAAGCACCTTCAAAGGTGATTGGATGTTGTAGGAATTACGTAAAAAGTGCTTCGAAGCACCTTCAAAGGTGATTGGGTGTTGTAGGAATTACGTAAAAAGTGCTTCGAAGCACCTATAAAGGTGATTGGATGTTGTAGGAATTACGTAAAAAGTGCTTCGAAGCACCTTCAAAGGTGATTGGATGTTGTAGGAATTACGTAAAAAGTGCTTCGAAGCACCTCTAAAGGTGATTGGATGTTGTAGGAATTACGTAAAAAGTGCTTCGAAGCACCTCTAAAGGTGATTGGATGTTGTAAGAATTACGTAAAAAGTGCTTCGAAGCACCTTCAAAGGTGATTGGGTGTTGTAGGAATTACGTAAAAAGTGCTTCGAAGCACCTATAAAGGTGATTGGATGTTGTAGGAATTACGTAAAAAGTGCTTCGAAGCACCTTCAAAGGTGATTGGATGTTGTAAGAATTACGTAAAAAGTGCTTCGAAGCACCTTCAAAGGTGATTGGGTGTTGTAGGAATTACGTTAAAAGTGCTTCGAAGCACCTCTAAAGGTGATTGGATGTTGTAGGAATTACGTAAAAAGTGCTTCGAAGCACCTCTAAAGGTGATTGGATGTTGTAGGAATTACGTAAAAAGTGCTTCGAAGCACCTCCAAAGGTGATTGGATGTTGTAGGAATTACGTAAAAAGTGCTTCGAAGCACCTTCAAAGGTGATTGGGTGTTGTAGGAATTACGTAAAAAGTGCTTCGAAGCACCTATAAAGGTGATTGGATGTTGTAGGAATTACGTAAAAAGTGCTTCGAAGCACCTTCAAAGGTGATTGGATGTTGTAGGAATTACGTAAAAAGTGCTTCGAAGCACCTCTAAAGGTGATTGGATGTTGAAGGAATTACGTAAAAAGTGCTTCGAAGCACCTTCAAAGGTGATTGGATGTTGTAGGAATTACGTAAAAAGTGCTTCGAAGCACCTCTAAAGGTGATTGGATGTTGTAGGAATTACGTAAAAAGTGCTTCGAAGCACCTCTAAATGTGATTGGATGTTGTAAGAATTACGTAAAAAGTGCTTCGAAGCACCTTCAAAGGTGATTGAGTGTTGTAGGAATTACGTAAAAAGTGCTTCGAAGCACCTATAAAGGTGATTGGATGTTGTAGGAATTACGTAAAAAGTGCTTCGAAGCACCTTCAAAGGTGATTGGATGTTGTAGGAATTACGTAAAAAGTGCTTCGAAGCACCTCTAAAGGTGATTGGATGTTGTAGGAATTACGTAAAAAGTGCTTCGAAGCACCTCTAAAGGTGATTGGATGTTGTAGGAATTACGTAAAAAGTGCTTCGAAGCACCTTCAAAGGTGATTGGATGTTGTAGGAATTACGTAAAAAGTGCTTCGAAGCACCTTCAAAGGTGATTGGATGTTGTAGGAATTACGTAAAAAGTGCTTCGAAGCACCTCCAAAGGTGATTGGATGTTGTAGGAATTACGTAAAAAGTGCTTCGAAGCACCTTCAAAGGTGATTGGGTGTTGTAGGAATTACGTAAAAAGTGCTTCGAAGCACCTATAAAGGTGATTGGATGTTGTAGGAATTACGTAAAAAGTGCTTCGAAGCACCTTCAAAGGTGATTGGATGTTGTAGGAATTACGTAAAAAGTGCTTCGAAGCACCTCTAAAGGTGATTGGATGTTGAAGGAATTACGTAAAAAGTGCTTCGAAGCACCTTCAAAGGTGATTGGATGTTGTAGGAATTACGTAAAAAGTGCTTCGAAGCACCTCTAAAGGTGATTGGATGTTGTAGGAATTACGTAAAAAGTGCTTCGAAGCACCTCTAAAGGTGATTGGATGTTGTAAGAATTACGTAAAAAGTGCTTCGAAGCACCTTCAAAGGTGATTGGATGTTGTAGGAATTACGTAAAAAGTGCTTCGAAGCACCTCTAAAGGTGATTGGATGTTGTAGGAATTACGTAAAAAGTGCTTCGAAGCACCTTCAAAGGTGATTGGATGTTGTAGGAATTACGTAAAAAGTGCTTCGAAGCACCTTCAAAGGTGATTGGGTGTTGTAGGAATTACGTAAAAAGTGCTTCGAAGCACCTATAAAGGTGATTGGATGTTGTAGGAATTACGTAAAAATTGCTTCGAAGCACCTCTAAAGGTGATTGGATGTTGTAGGAATTACGTAAAAAGTGCTTCGAAGCACCTCTAAAGGTGATTGGATGTTGTAGGAATTACGTAAAAAGTGCTTCGAAGCACCTATAAAGGTGATTGGATGTTGTAGGAATTACGTAAAAAGTGCTTCGAAGCACCTTCAAAGGTGATTGGGTGTTGTAGGAATTACGTAAAAAGTGCTTCGAAGCACCTATAAAGGTGATTGAGTGTTGTAGGAATTACGTAAAAAGTGCTTCGAAGCACCTATAAAGGTGATTGGATGTTGTAGGAATTACGTAAAAAGTGCTTCGAAGCACCTTCAAAGGTGATTGAGTGTTGTAGGAATTACGTAAAAAGTGCTTCGAAGCACCTATAAAGGTGATTGGATGTTGTAGGAATTACGTAAAAAGTGCTTCGAAGCACCTTCAAAGGTGATTGAGTGTTGTAGGAATTACGTAAAAAGTGCTTCGAAGCACCTATAAAGGTGATTGGATGTTGTAGGAATTACGTAAAAAGTGCTTCGAAGCACCTTCAAAGGTGATTGGATGTTGTAGGAATTACGTAAAAAGTGCTTCGAAGCACCTCTAAAGGTGATTGGATGTTGTAGGAATTACGTAAAAAGTGCTTCGAAGCACCTTCAAAGGTGATTGGATGTTGTAGGAATTACGTAAAAAGTGCTTCGAAGCACCTATAAAGGTGATTGGATGTTGTAGGAATTACGTAAAAAGTGCTTCGAAGCACCTTCAAAGGTGATTGGATGTTGTAGGAATTACGTAAAAAGTGCTTCGAAGCACCTTCAAAGGTGATTGGATGTTGTAGGAATTACGTAAAAAGTGCTTCGAAGCACCTCTAAAGGTGATTGGATGTTGTAGGAATTACGTAAAAAGTGCTTCGAAGCACCTCTAAAGGTGATTGGATGTTGTAGGAATTACGTAAAAAGTGCTTCGAAGCACCTATAAAGGTGATTGGATGTTGTAGGAAT
>NW_026525413.1:0-81318 GCF_943734705.1 Anopheles coustani | reverse complement strand
CATAAAACGTCCTAGCTGCTTCGGAGCACTTTTTACGTAATTTCAATTACATCCAAACAACATCCTAAGTGCTTCGGAGCACTTTTTACGTAATTTCAACTACATCCAAACAACATCCTAAGTGCTTCGGAGCACTTTTTACGTAATTTCAACTACATCCAAACAACGTCCTAGCTGCTTCGGAGCACTTTTTACGTAATTTCAACTACATCCAAACAACATCCTAAGTGCTTCGGAGCACTTTTTACGTAATTTCAACTACATCCAAACGACGTCCTAAGTGCTTCGGAGCACTTTTTACGTAATTTCAACTACATCCAAACAACATCCTAAGTGCTTCGGAGCACTTTTTACGTAATTTCAACTACATCCAAACAACATCCTAAGTGCTTCGGAGCACTTTTTACGTAATTTCAACTACATCCAAACAACATCCTAAGTGCTTCGGAGCACTTTTTACGTAATTTCAATTACATCCAAACAACATCCTAAGTGCTTCGGAGCACTTTTTACGTAATTTCAACTACATCCAAACAACGTCCTAGCTGCTTCGGAGCACTTTTTACGTAATTTCAACTACATCCAAACAACATCCTAAGTGCTTCGGAGCACTTTTTACGTAATTTCAACTACATCCAAACAACATCCTAAGTGCTTCGGAGCACTTTTTACGTAATTTCAACTACATCCAAACAACATCCTAAGTGCTTCGGAGCACTTTTTACGTAATTTCAACTACATCCAAACAACGTCCTAGCTGCTTCGGAGCACTTTTTACGTAATTTCAACTGCATCCAAACAACATCCTAAGTGCTTCGGAGCACTTTTTACGTAATTTCAACTACATCCAAACAACATCCTAAGTGCTTCGGAGCACTTTTTACGTAATTTCAACTACATCCAAACAACGTCCTAGCTGCTTCGGAGCACTTTTTACGTAATTTCAATTACATCCAAACAACATCCTAAGTGCTGCGGAGCACTTTTTACGTAATTTCAACTACATCCAAACAACATCCTAAATGCTTCGGAGCACTTTTTACGTAATTTCAACTACATCCAAACAACATCCTAAGTGCTTCGGAGCACTTTTTACGTAATTTCAACTACATCCAAACGACGTCCTAAGTGCTTCGGAGCACTTTTTACGTAATTTCAACTACATCCAAACAACATCCTAAGTGCTTCGGAGCACTTTTTACGTAATTTCAACTACATCCAAACAACGTCCTAGGTGCTTCGGAGCACTTTTTACGTAATTTCAACTACATCCAAACAACATCCTAAGTACTTCGGAGCACTTTTTACGTAATTTCAACTACATCCAAACGACGTCCTAAGTGCTTCGGAGCACTTTTTACGTAATTTCAACTACATCCAAACAACATCCTAAGTGCTTCGGAGCACTTTTTACGTAATTTCAACTACATCCAAACAACGTCCTAGCTGCTTCGGAGCACTTTTTACGTAATTTCAATTACATCCAAACAACATCCTAAGTGCTTCGGAGCACTTTTTACGTAATTTCAACTACATCCAAACAACGTCCTAGCTGCTTCGGAGCACTTTTTACGTAATTTCAACTACATCCAAACAACATCCTAAGTGCTTCGGAGCACTTTTTACGTAATTTCAACTACATCCAAACGACGTCCTAAGTGCTTCGGAGCACTTTTTACGTAATTTCAACTACATCCAAACAACATCCTAAGTGCTTCGGAGCACTTTTTACGTAATTTCAACTACATCCAAACAACGTCCTAGCTGCTTCGGAGCACTTTTTACGTAATTTCAATTACATCCAAACAACATCCTAAGTGCTTCGGAGCACTTTTTACGTAATTTCAACTACATCCAAACAACATCCTAAGTGCTTCGGAGCACTTTTTACGTAATTTCAACTACATCCAAACAACATCCTAAGTGCTTCGGAGCACTTTTTACGTAATTTCAACTACATCCAAACAACATTTGAGCTGCTTCGGAGCACTTTTTACGTAATTTCAATTACATCCAAACAACATCCTAAGTGCTTCGGAGCACTTTTTACGTAATTTCAACTACATCCAAACAACATCCTAAGTGCTTCGGAGCACTTTTTACGTAATTTCAACTACATCCAAACAACGTCCTAGCTGCTTCGGAGCACTTTTTACGTAATTTCAACTACATCCAAACAACATCCTAAGTGCTTCGGAGCACTTTTTACGTAATTTCAACTACATCCAAACAACATCCTAAGTGCTTCGGAGCACTTTTTACGTAATTTCAACTACATCCAAACAACGTCCTAGCTGCTTCGGAGCACTTTTTACGTAATTTCAATTACATCCAAACAACATCCTAAGTGCTTCGGAGCACTTTTTACGTAATTTCAACTACATCCAAACAACATCCTAAGTGCTTCGGAGCACTTTTTACGTAATTTCAACTACATCCAAACAACGTCCTAGCTGCTTCGGAGCACTTTTTACGTAATTTCAATTACATCCAAACAACATCCTAAGTGCTTCGGAGCACTTTTTACGTAATTTCAACTACATCCAAACAACATCCTAAGTGCTTCGGAGCACTTTTTACGTAATTTCAACTACATCCAAACAACATCCTAAGTGCTTCGGAGCACTTTTTACGTAATTTCAACTACATCCAAACAACGTCCTAGCTGCTTCGGAGCACTTTTTACGTAATTTCAATTACATCCAAACAACATCCTAAGTGCTTCGGAGCACTTTTTACGTAATTTCAACTACATCCAAACAACATCCTAAGTGCTTCGGAGCACTTTTTACGTAATTTCAACTACATCCAAACAACGTCCTAGCTGCTTCGGAGCACTTTTTACGTAATTTCAACTACATCCAAACAACATCCTAAGTGCTTCGGAGCACTTTTTACGTAATTTCAACTACATCCAAACAACGTCCTAGCTGCTTCGGAGCACTTTTTACGTAATTTCAACTACATCCAAACAACATCCTAAGTGCTTCGGAGCACTTTTTACGTAATTTCAATTACATCCAAACAACATCCTAAGTGCTTCGGAGCACTTTTTACGTAATTTCAACTACATCCAAACAACATCCTAAGTGCTTCGGAGCACTTTTTACGTAATTTCAACTACATCCAAACAACATCCTAAGTGCTTCGGAGCACTTTTTACGTAATTTCAACTACATCCAAACAACGTCCTAGCTGCTTCGGAGCACTTTTTACGTAATTTCAACTACATCCAAACAACATCCTAAGTGCTTCGGAGCACTTTTTACGTAATTTCAACTACATCCAAACAACGTCCTAGCTGCTTCGGAGCACTTTTTACGTAATTTCAACTACATCCAAACAACATCCTAAGTGCTTCGGAGCACTTTTTACGTAATTTCAACTACATCCAAACGACGTCCTAAGTGCTTCGGAGCACTTTTTACGTAATTTCAACTACATCCAAACAACATCCTAAGTGCTTCGGAGCACTTTTTACGTAATTTCAACTACATCCAAACGACGTCCTAGCTGCTTCGGAGCACTTTTTACGTAATTTCAACTACATCCAAACAACATCCTAAGTGCTTCGGAGCACTTTTTACGTAATTTCAACTACATCCAAACAACATCCTAAGTGCTTCGGAGCACTTTTTACGTAATTTCAACTACATCCAAACAACATCCTAAGTGCTTCGGAGCACTTTTTACGTAATTTCAACTACATCCAAACGACGTCCTAAGTGCTTCGGAGCACTTTTTACGTAATTTCAACTACATCCAAACAACATCCTAAGTGCTTCGGAGCACTTTTTACGTAATTTCAACTACATCCAAACAACGTCCTAGCTGCTTCGGAGCACTTTTTACGTAATTTCAACTACATCCAAACAACATCCTAAGTGCTTCGGAGCACTTTTTACGTAATTTCAACTACATCCAAACAACGTCCTAGCTGCTTCGGAGCACTTTTTACGTAATTTCAACTACATCCAAACGACGTCCTAAGTGCTTCGGAGCACTTTTTACGTAATTTCAATTACATCCAAACAACATCCTAAGTGCTTCGGAGCACTTTTTACGTAATTTCAACTACATCCAAACAACATCCTAAGTGCTTCGGAGCACTTTTTACGTAATATCAACAACATCCAAACAACGTTCTAAATGCTTCGGAGCACTTTTTACGTAATTTCAACTACATCCAAACAACATCCTTAGTGCTTCGGAGCACTTTTTACGTAATTTCAATTACATCCAAACAACATCCTAAGTGCTTCGGAGCACTTTTTACGTAATTTCAATTACATCCAAACAACATCCTAAGTGCTTCGGAGCACTTTTTACGTAATTTCAACTACATCCAAACAACATCCTTAGTGCTTCGGAGCACTTTTTACGTAATTTCAATTACATCAAAACAACATCCTAAGTGCTTCGGAGCACTTTTTACGTAATTTCAACTACATCCAAACAACATCCTAAGTGCTTCGGAGCACTTTTTACGTAATATCAACAACATCCAAACAACATCCTAAGTGCTTCGGAGCACTTTTTACGTAATTTCAGCTACATCCAAACAACATCCTAAATGCTTTGGAGCACTTTTTACGTAATTTCAACTACATCCAAACAACATCCTAAGTGCTTCGGAGCACTTTTTACGTAATTTCAACTACATCCAAACAACGTCCTAAGTGCTTCGGAGCACTTTTTACGTAATTTCAGCTACATCCAAACAACATCCTAAGTGCTTCGGAGCACTTTTTACGTAATTTCAATTACATCCAAACAACATCCTAAGTGCTTCGGAGCACTTTTTACGTAATATCAACAACATCCAAACAACGTTCTAAATGCTTCGGAGCACTTTTTACGTAATTTCAACTACATCCAAACAACATCCTTAGTGCTTCGGAGCACTTTTTACGTAATTTCAATTACATCCAAACAACATCCTAAGTGCTTCGGAGCACTTTTTACGTAATTTCAATTACATCCAAACAACATCCTAAGTGCTTCGGAGCACTTTTTACGTAATTTCAACTACATCCAAACAACATCCTAAGTGCTTCGGAGCACTTTTTACGTAAGTTCAACAACATCCAAACAACATCCTAAGTGCTTCGGAGCACTTTTTACGTAATATCAACAACATCCAAACAACATCCTAAGTGCTTCGGAGCACTTTTTACGTAATTTCAGCTACATCCAAACAACATCCTTAGTGCTTCGGAGCACTTTTTACGTAATTTCAATTACATCCAAACAACATCCTAAGTGCTTCGGAGCACTTTTTACGTAATTTCAATTACATCCAAACAACATCCTAAGTGCTTCGGAGCACTTTTTACGTAATTTCAATTACATCCAAACAACATCCTAAGTGCTTCGGAGCACTTTTTACGTAATTTCAACTACATCCAAACAACATCCTAAGTGCTTCGGAGCACTTTTTACGTAATTTCAACTACATCCAAACAACGTCCTAAGTGCTTCGGAGCACTTTTTACGTAATTTCAGCTACATCCAAACAACATCCTAAGTGCTTCGGAGCACTTTTTACGTAATTTCAATTACATCCAAACAACATCCTAAGTGCTTCGGAGCACTTTTTACGTAATTTCAATTACATCCAAACAACATCCTAAGTGCTTCGGAGCACTTTTTACGTAATTTCAACTACATCCAAACAACATCCTAAGTGCTTCGGAGCACTTTTTACGTAAGTTCAACAACATCCAAACAACATCCTAAGTGCTTCGGAGCACTTTTTACGTAATATCAACAACATCCAAACAACATCCTAAGTGCTTCGGAGCACTTTTTACGTAATTTCAACTACATCCAAACAACATCCTAAGTGCTTCGGAGCACTTTTTACGTAATATCAACAACATCCAAACAACGTTCTAAATGCTTCGGAGCACTTTTTACGTAATTTCAACTACATCCAAACAACATCCTTAGTGCTTCGGAGCACTTTTTACGTAATTTCAATTACATCCAAACAACATCCTAAGTGCTTCGGAGCACTTTTTACGTAATTTCAATTACATCCAAACAACATCCTAAGTGCTTCGGAGCACTTTTTACGTAATTTCAACTACATCCAAACAACATCCTAAGTGCTTCGGAGCACTTTTTACGTAATTTCAACTACATCCAAACAACATCCTTAGTGCTTCGGAGCACTTTTTACGTAATTTCAACTACATCCAAACAACATCCTAAGTGCTTCGGAGCACTTTTTACGTAATTTCAACTACATCCAAACAACATCCTAAGTGCTTCGGAGCACTTTTTACGTAATATCAACAACATCCAAACAACATCCTAAGTGCTTCGGAGCACTTTTTACGTAATTTCAGCTACATCCAAACAACATCCTAAATGCTTTGGAGCACTTTTTACGTAATTTCAACTACATCCAAACAACATCCTAAGTGCTTCGGAGCACTTTTTACGTAATTTCAACTACATCCAAACAACGTCCTAAGTGCTTCGGAGCACTTTTTACGTAATTTCAGCTACATCCAAACAACATCCTAAGTGCTTCGGAGCACTTTTTACGTAATATCAACAACATCCAAACAACGTTCTAAATGCTTCGGAGCACTTTTTACGTAATTTCAACTACATCCAAACAACATCCTTAGTGCTTCGGAGCACTTTTTACGTAATTTCAATTACATCCAAACAACATCCTAAGTGCTTCGGAGCACTTTTTACGTAATTTCAATTACATCCAAACAACATCCTAAGTGCTTCGGAGCACTTTTTACGTAATTTCAACTACATCCAAACAACATCCTAAGTGCTTCGGAGCACTTTTTACGTAAGTTCAACAACATCCAAACAACATCCTAAGTGCTTCGGAGCACTTTTTACGTAATATCAACAACATCCAAACAACATCCTAAGTGCTTCGGAGCACTTTTTACGTAATTTCAGCTACATCCAAACAACATCCTTAGTGCTTCGGAGCACTTTTTACGTAATTTCAATTACATCCAAACAACATCCTAAGTGCTTCGGAGCACTTTTTACGTAATTTCAATTACATCCAAACAACATCCTAAGTGCTTCGGAGCACTTTTTACGTAATTTCAATTACATCCAAACAACATCCTAAGTGCTTCGGAGCACTTTTTACGTAATTTCAACTACATCCAAACAACATCCTAAGTGCTTCGGAGCACTTTTTACGTAATTTCAACTACATCCAAACAACGTCCTAAGTGCTTCGGAGCACTTTTTACGTAATTTCAGCTACATCCAAACAACATCCTAAGTGCTTCGGAGCACTTTTTACGTAATATCAACAACATCCAAACAACGTTCTAAATGCTTCGGAGCACTTTTTACGTAATTTCAACTACATCCAAACAACATCCTTAGTGCTTCGGAGCACTTTTTACGTAATTTCAATTACATCCAAACAACATCCTAAGTGCTTCGGAGCACTTTTTACGTAATTTCAATTACATCCAAACAACATCCTAAGTGCTTCGGAGCACTTTTTACGTAATTTCAACTACATCCAAACAACATCCTTAGTGCTTCGGAGCACTTTTTACGTAATTTCAATTACATCAAAACAACATCCTAAGTGCTTCGGAGCACTTTTTACGTAATTTCAATTACATCCAAACACCATCCTAAGTGCTTCGGAGCACTTTTTACGTAATTTCAATTACATCAAAACAACATCCTAAGTGCTTCGGAGCACTTTTTACGTAATTTCAATTACATCCAAACAACATCCTAAGTGCTTCGGAGCACTTTTTACGTAATTTCAATTACATCCAAACAACATCCTAAGTGCTTCGGAGCACTTTTTACGTAATTTCAATTACATCCAAACAACATCCTAAGTGCTTCGGAGCACTTTTTACGTAATTTCAACTACATCCAAACAACATCCTAAGTGCTTCGGAGCACTTTTTACGTAAGTTCAACAACATCCAAACAACATCCTAAGTGCTTCGGAGCACTTTTTACGTAAGTTCAACAACATCCAAACAACATCCTAAGTGCTTCGGAGCACTTTTTACGTAATTTCAACTACATCCAAACAACATCCTTAGTGCTTCGGAGCACTTTTTACGTAATTTCAATTACATCCAAACAACATCCTAAGTGCTTCGGAGCACTTTTTACGTAATTTCAATTACATCCAAACAACATCCTAAGTGCTTCGGAGCACTTTTTACGTAATTTCAATTACATCCAAACAACATCCTAAGTGCTTCGGAGCACTTTTTACGTAATTTCAACTACATCCAAACAACATCCTAAGTGCTTCGGAGCACTTTTTACGTAATTTCAACTACATCCAAACAACGTCCTAAGTGCTTCGGAGCACTTTTTACGTAATTTCAGCTACATCCAAACAACATCCTAAGTGCTTCGGAGCACTTTTTACGTAATATCAACAACATCCAAACAACGTTCTAAATGCTTCGGAGCACTTTTTACGTAATTTCAACTACATCCAAACAACATCCTTAGTGCTTCGGAGCACTTTTTACGTAATTTCAATTACATCCAAACAACATCCTAAGTGCTTCGGAGCACTTTTTACGTAATTTCAATTACATCCAAACAACATCCTAAGTGCTTCGGAGCACTTTTTACGTAATTTCAACTACATCCAAACAACATCCTTAGTGCTTCGGAGCACTTTTTACGTAATTTCAATTACATCAAAACAACATCCTAAGTGCTTCGGAGCACTTTTTACGTAATTTCAATTACATCCAAACACCATCCTAAGTGCTTCGGAGCACTTTTTACGTAATTTCAATTACATCCAAACAACATCCTAAGTGCTTCGGAGCACTTTTTACGTAATTTCAACTACATCCAAACAACATCCTAAGTGCTTCGGAGCACTTTTTACGTAATTTCAACTACATCCAAACAACATCCTAAGTGCTTCGGAGCACTTTTTACGTAATTTCAATTACATCCAAACAACATCCTAAGTGCTTCGGAGCACTTTTTACGTAATTTCAACTACATCCAAACAACGTCCTAAGTGCTTCGGAGCACTTTTTACGTAATTTCAACTACATCCAAACAACATCCTAAGTGCTTCGGAGCACTTTTTACGTAATATCAACTACATCCAAACAACATCCTAAGTGCTTCGGAGCACTTTTTACGTAATTTCAACTACATCCAAACAACATCCTAAGTGCTTCGGAGCACTTTTTACGTAATTTCAGCTACATTTAAACAACATCCTAAATGCTTCGGAGCACTTTTTACGTAATTTCAACTACATCCAAACAACATCCTAAGTGCTTCGGAGCACTTTTTACGTAATTTCAACTACATCCAAACAACATCCTAAGTGCTTCGGAGCACTTTTTACGTAATTTCAGCTACATCCAAACAACATCCTAAATGCTTTGGAGCACTTTTTACGTAATTTCAACTACATCCAAACAACATCCTAAGTGCTTCGGAGCACTTTTTACGTAATTTCAACTACATCCAAACAACGTCCTAAGTGCTTCGGAGCACTTTTTACGTAATTTCAATTACATCCAAACAACATCCTAAGTGCTTCGGAGCACTTTTTACGTAATTTCAACTACATCCAAACAACATCCTAAGTGCTTCGGAGCACTTTTTACGTAATATCAACAACATCCAAACAACGTTCTAAATGCTTCGGAGCACTTTTTACGTAATTTCAACTACATCCAAACAACATCCTTAGTGCTTCGGAGCACTTTTTACGTAATTTCAATTACATCCAAACAACATCCTAAGTGCTTCGGAGCACTTTTTACGTAATTTCAATTACATCCAAACAACATCCTAAGTGCTTCGGAGCACTTTTTACGTAATTTCAACTACATCCAAACAACATCCTTAGTGCTTCGGAGCACTTTTTACGTAATTTCAATTACATCAAAACAACATCCTAAGTGCTTCGGAGCACTTTTTACGTAATTTCAACTACATCCAAACAACATCCTAAGTGCTTCGGAGCACTTTTTACGTAATTTCAGCTACATCCAAACAACATCCTAAATGCTTTGGAGCACTTTTTACGTAATTTCAACTACATCCAAACAACATCCTAAGTGCTTCGGAGCACTTTTTACGTAATTTCAACTACATCCAAACAACGTCCTAAGTGCTTCGGAGCACTTTTTACGTAATTTCAATTACATCCAAACAACATCCTAAGTGCTTCGGAGCACTTTTTACGTAATTTCAACTACATCCAAACAACATCCTAAGTGCTTCGGAGCACTTTTTACGTAATATCAACAACATCCAAACAACGTTCTAAATGCTTCGGAGCACTTTTTACGTAATTTCAACTACATCCAAACAACATCCTTAGTGCTTCGGAGCACTTTTTACGTAATTTCAATTACATCCAAACAACATCCTAAGTGCTTCGGAGCACTTTTTACGTAATTTCAATTACATCCAAACAACATCCTAAGTGCTTCGGAGCACTTTTTACGTAATTTCAACTACATCCAAACAACATCCTTAGTGCTTCGGAGCACTTTTTACGTAATTTCAATTACATCAAAACAACATCCTAAGTGCTTCGGAGCACTTTTTACGTAATATCAACAACATCCAAACAACGTTCTACATGCTTCGGAGCACTTTTTACGTAATTTCAACTACATCCAAACAACATCCTTAGTGCTTCGGAGCACTTTTTACGTAATTTCAATTACATCCAAACAACATCCTAAGTGCTTCGGAGCACTTTTTACGTAATTTCAATTACATCCAAACAACATCCTAAGTGCTTCGGAGCACTTTTTACGTAATTTCAACTACATCCAAACAACATCCTTAGTGCTTCGGAGCACTTTTTACGTAATTTCAATTACATCAAAACAACATCCTAAGTGCTTCGGAGCACTTTTTACGTAATTTCAATTACATCCAAACACCATCCTAAGTGCTTCGGAGCACTTTTTACGTAATTTCAATTACATCCAAACAACATCCTAAGTGCTTCGGAGCACTTTTTACGTAATTTCAACTACATCCAAACAACATCCTAAGTGCTTCGGAGCACTTTTTACGTAATTTCAACTACATCCAAACAACATCCTTAGTGCTTCGGAGCACTTTTTACGTAATTTCAATTACATCCAAACAACATCCTAAGTGCTTCGGAGCACTTTTTACGTAATTTCAATTACATCCAAACAACATCCTAAGTGCTTCGGAGCACTTTTTACGTAAGTTCAACTACATCCAAACAACATCCTAAGTGCTTCGGAGCACTTTTTACGTAATTTCAACTACATCCAGACAACATCCTAAGTGCTTCGGAGCACTTTTTACGTAATTTCAATTACATCAAAACAACATCCTAAGTGCTTCGGAGCACTTTTTACGTAATTTCAATTACATCCAAACAACATCCTAAGTGCTTCGGAGCACTTTTTACGTAAGTTCAACTACATCCAAACAACATCCTTAGTGCTTCGGAGCACTTTTTACGTAATTTCAACTACATCCAAACAACATCCTAAGTGCTTCGGAGCACTTTTTACGTAATTTCAATTACATCCAAACAACATCCTAAGTGCTTCGGAGCACTTTTTACGTAAGTTCAACTACATCCAAACAACATCCTTAGTGCTTCGGAGCACTTTTTACGTAATTTCAACTACATCCAAACAACATCCTAAGTGCTTCGGAGCACTTTTTACGTAATTTCAACTACATCCAAACAACGTCCTAAGTGCTTCGGAGCACTTTTTACATAATATCAACAACATCCAAACAACGTTCTAAATGCTTCGGAGCACTTTTTACGTAATTTCAACTACATCCAAACAACATCCTTCGTGCTTCGGAGCACTTTTTACGTAATTTCAACTACATCCAAACAACATCCTTAGTGCTTCGGAGCACTTTTTACGTAATATCAACAACATCCAAACAACGTTCTAAATGCTTCGGAGCACTTTTTACGTAATTTCAACTACATCCAAACAACATCCTTAATGCTTCGGAGCACTTTTTACGTAATTTCAATTACATCCAAACAACATCCTAAGTGCTTCGGAGCACTTATTACGTAATTTCAACTACATCCAAACAACATCCTAAGTGCTTCGGAGCACTTTTTACGTAATTTCAACTACATCCAAACAACATCCTAAGTGCTTCGGAGCACTTTTTACGTAAGTTCAACTACATCCAAACAACATCCTAAGTGCTTCGGAGCACTTTTTACGTAATTTCAACTACATCCAAACAACGTCCTAAGTGCTTCGGAGCACTTTTTACGTAATTTCAACTACATCCAAACAACATCCTTAGTGCTTCGGAGCACTTTTTACGTAATTTCAATTACATCCAAACAACATCCTAAGTGCTTCGGAGCACTTTTTACGTAATTTCAATTACATCCAAACAACATCCTAAGTGCTTCGGAGCACTTTTTACGTAAGTTCAACTACATCCAAACAACATCCTAAGTGCTTCGGAGCACTTTTTACGTAATTTCAACTACATCCAAACAACATCCTAAATGCTTCGGAGCACTTTTTACGTAATTTCAACTACATCCAAACAACGTCCTAAGTGCTTCGGAGCACTTTTTACGTAATTTCAACTACATCCAAACAACATCCTAAGTGCTTCGGAGCACTTTTTACGTAATTTCAACTACATCCAAACAACATCCTAAATGCTTCGGAGCACTTTTTACGTAATTTCAACTACATCCAAACAACATCCTAAATGCTACGGAGCACTTTTTACGTAATTTCAGCTACATCCAAACAACATCCTAAGTGCTTCGGAGCACTTTTTACGTAATTTCAACTACATCCAAACAACATCCTAAGTGCTTCGGAGCACTTTTTACGTAATTTCAACTACATCCAAACAACATCCTAAATGCTTCGGAGCACTTTTTACGTAATTTCAACTACATCCAAACAACGTCCTAAGTGCTTCGGAGCACTTTTTACGTAATTTCAACTACATCCAAACAACATCCTAAGTGCTTCGGAGCACTTTTTACGTAATTTCAACTACATCCAAACAACATCCTAAATGCTTCGGAGCACTTTTTACGTAATTTCAGCTACATCCAAACAACATCCTAAATGCTTCGGAGCACTTTTTACGTAATTTCAACTACATCCAAACAACTTCCTAAGTGCTTCGGAGCACTTTTTACGTAATTTCAACTACATCCAAACAACATCCTAAGTGCCTCGGAGCACTTTTTACGTAATTTCAACTACATCCAAACAACTTCCTAAGTGCCTCGGAGCACTTTTTACGTAATTTCAACTACATCCAAACAACATCCTAAGTGCCTCGGAGCACTTTCTACGTAATTTCAACTATATCCAAACAACATCCTAAGTGCCTCGGAGCACTTTTTACGTAACTTCAACTACATCCAAACAACTTCCTAAGTGCTTCGGAGCACTTTTTACGTAATTTCAACTACATCCAAACAACATCCTAAGTGCCTCGGAGCACTTTTTACGTAACTTCAACTACATCCAAACAACATCCTAAGTGCCTCGGAGCACTTTTTACGTAATTTCAACTATATCCAAACAACATCCTAAGTGCCTCGGAGCACTTTTTACGTAATTTCAACTACATCCAAACAACTTCCTAAGTGCTTCGGAGCACTTTTTACGTAATTTCAACTACATCCAAACAACATCCTAAGTACCTCGGAGCACTTTTTACGTAATTTCAACTACATCCAAACAACTTCCTAAGTGCCTCGGAGCACTTTTTACGTAATTTCAACTACATCCAAACAACATCCTAAGTGCCTCGGAGCACTTTTTACGTAATTTCAACTACATCCAAACAACTTCCTAAGTGCTTCGGAGCACTTTTTACGTAACTTCAACTATATCCAAACAACATCCTAAGTGCCTCGGAGCACTTTTTACGTAATTTCAACTACATCCAAACAACATCCTAAGTGCCTCGAGCACTTTTTACGTAACTTCAACTACATCCAAACAACATCCTAAGTGCCTCGGAGCACTTTTTACGTAACTTCAACTATATCCAAACAACATCCTAAGTGCCTCGGAGCACTTTCTACGTAATTTCAACTATATCCAAACAACATCCTAAGTGCCTCGGAGCACTTTTTACGTAACTTCAACTACATCCAACAACTTCCTAAGTGCTTCGAGCACTTTTTACGTAATTTCAACTACATCCAAACAACGTCCTAAGTGCCTCGGAGCACTTTTTACGTAATTTCAACTACATCCAAACAACTTCCTAAGTGCCTCGGAGCACTTTTTACGTAATTTCAACTACATCCAAACAACATCCTAAGTGCTTCGGAGCACTTTTTACGTAATTTCAACTACATCCAAACAACATCCTAAATGCTTCGGAGCACTTTTTACGTAATTTCAACTACATCCAAACAACATCCTAAGTGCTTCGGAGCACTTTTTACGTAATTTCAGCTACATCCAAACAACATCCTAAGTGCTTCGGAGCACTTTTTACGTAATTTCAACTACATCCAAACAACATCCTAAGTGCTTCGGAGCACTTTTTACGTAATTTCAACTACATCCTAACAACGTCCTAAGTGCTTCGAAGCACTCTTTACGTAATTTCAACTACATCCAAACAACATCCTAAGTGCTTCGGAGCACTTCTTACGTAATTTCAACTACATCCAAACAACATCCTAAGTGCTTCGGAGCACTTTTTACGTAATTTCAACTACATCCAAACAACGTCCTTAGTGCTTCGGAGCACTTTTTACGTAATTTAAACTACATCCAAACAACGTCCTAAGTGCTTCGGAGCACTTTTTAAGTAATTTCAACTACATCCAAACAACATCCTAAATGCTTCGGAGCACTTTTTACGTAATTTCAACTACATCCAAACAACGTCCTAAGTGCTTCGGAGCACTTTTTACGTAATTTCAACTACATCCAAACAACGTCCGTAGTGCTTCGGAGCACTTTTTACGTAATTTCAACTACATCCAAACAACATCCTAAATGCTTCGGAGCACTTTTTACGTAATTTCAACTACATCCAAACAACATCCTAAGTGCTTCGGAGCACTTTTTACGTAATTTCAGCTACATCCAAACAACATCCTAAATGCTTCGGAGCACTTTTTACGTAATTTCAACTACATCCAAACAACTTCCTAAGTGCTTCGGAGCACTTTTTACGTAATTTCAACTACATCCAAACAACATCCTAAGTGCCTCGGAGCACTTTTTACGTAACTTCAACTATATCCAAACAACATCCTAAGTGCCTCGGAGCACTTTCTACGTAATTTCAACTATATCCAAACAACATCCTAAGTGCCTCGGAGCACTTTTTACGTAACTTCAACTACATCCAAACAACTTCCTAAGTGCTTCGGAGCACTTTTTACGTAATTTCAACTACATCCAAACAACATCCTAAGTGCCTCGGAGCACTTTTTACGTAATTTCAACTACATCCAAACAACTTCCTAAGTGCCTCGGAGCACTTTTTACGTAATTTCAACTACATCCAAACAACATCCTAAGTGCCTCGGAGCACTTTTTACGTAATTTCAACTATATCCAAACAACATCCTAAGTGCCTCGGAGCACTTTTTACGTAATTTCAACTACATCCAAACAACTTCCTAAGTGCTTCGGAGCACTTTTTACGTAATTTCAACTACATCCAAACAACATCCTAAGTACCTCGGAGCACTTTTTACGTAATTTCAACTACATCCAAACAACTTCCTAAGTGCCTCGGAGCACTTTTTACGTAATTTCAACTACATCCAAACAACATCCTAAGTGCCTCGGAGCACTTTTTACGTAATTTCAACTACATCCAAACAACTTCCTAAGTGCTTCGGAGCACTTTTTACGTAACTTCAACTATATCCAAACAACATCCTAAGTGCCTCGGAGCACTTTTTACGTAATTTCAACTACATCCAAACAACATCCTAAGTGCCTCGGAGCACTTTTTACGTAACTTCAACTACATCCAAACAACATCCTAAGTGCCTCGGAGCACTTTTTACGTAACTTCAACTATATCCAAACAACATCCTAAGTGCCTCGGAGCACTTTCTACGTAATTTCAACTATATCCAAACAACATCCTAAGTGCCTCGGAGCACTTTTTACGTAACTTCAACTACATCCAAACAACTTCCTAAGTGCTTCGGAGCACTTTTTACGTAATTTCAACTACATCCAAACAACGTCCTAAGTGCCTCGAGCACTTTTTACGTAATTTCAACTACATCCAAACAACTTCCTAAGTGCCTCGGAGCACTTTTTACGTAATTTCAACTACATCCAAACAACATCCTAAGTGCCTCGGAGCACTTTTTACGTAATTTCAACTAATCCAAACAACATCCTAAGTGCCTCGGAGCACTTTTTACGTAATTTCAACTACATCCAAACAACTTCCTAAGTGCTTCGGAGCACTTTTTACGTAATTTCAACTACATCCAAACAACATCCTAAGTGCTTCGGAGCACTTTTTACGTAATTTCAACTACATCCAAACAACTTCCTAGAGTGCCTCGGAGCACTTTTACGTAATTTCAACTACATCCAAACAACATCCTAAGTGCCTCGGAGCACTTTTTACGTAATTTCAACTACATCCAAACAACTTCCTAAGTGCTTCGGAGCACTTTTTACGTAACTTCAACTATATCCAAACAACATCCTAAGTGCTTCGGAGCACTTTTTACGTATTTCAACTACATCCAAACAACATCCTAAGTGCCTCGGAGCACTTTTTACGTAACTTCAACTACATCCAAACAACATCCTAAGTGCTTCGGAGCGCTTTTTACGTAATTTCAACTATATTCAAACAACGTCCTAAGTGCTTCGGAGCACTTTTTTACGTAATTTCAACTACATCCAAACAACATCCTAAGTGCCTCGGAGCACTTTTTACGTAACTTCAACTACATCCAAACAACTTCCTAAGTGCTTCGGAGCACTTTTTACGTAATTTCAACTACATCCAAACAACATCCTAAGTGCCTCGGAGCACTTTTTACGTAATTTCAACTACATCCAAACAACTTCCTAAGTGCTTCGGAGCACTTTTTACGTAACTTCAACTATATCCAAACAACATCCTAAGTGCCTCGGAGCACTTTTTACGTAATTTCAACTACATCCAAACAACATCCTAAGTGCTTCGGAGCACTTTTTACGTAACTTCAACTACATCCAAACAACTTCCTAAGTGCTTCGGAGCACTTTTTACGTAATTTCAACTACATCCAAACAACATCCTAAGTGCCTCGGAGCACTTTTTACGTAACTTCAACTACATCCAAACAACATCCTAAGTGCCTCGGAGCACTTTTTACGTAACTTCAACTATATCCAAACAACATCCTAAGTGCTTCGGAGCACTTTTTACGTGATTTCAACTACATCCAAACAACATCCTAAGTGCCTCGGAGCACTTTTTACGTAATTTCAACTACATCCAAACAACATCCTAAGTGCCTCGGAGCACTTTTTACGTAACTTCAACTACATCCAAACAACTTCCTAAGTGCTTCGGAGCACTTTTTACGTAATTTCAACTACATCCAAACAACATCCTAAGTGCCTCGGAGCACTTTTTACGTAACTTCAACTATATCCAAACAACATCCTAAGTGCTTCGGAGCACTTTTTACGTAACTTCAACTATATCCAAACAACATCCTAAGTGCCTCGGAGCACTTTTTACGTAACTTCAACTACATCCAAACAACTTCCTAAGTGCCTCGGAGCACTTTTTACGTAATTTCAACTACATCCAAACAACATCCTAAGTGCCTCGGAGCACTTTTTACGTAACTTCAACTACATCCAAACAACTTCCTAAGTGCTTCGGAGCACTTTTTACGTGATTTCAACTGCATCCAAACAACGTCCTAAGTGCCTCGGAGCACTTTTTACGTAATTTCAACTATATCCAAACAACATCCTAAGTGCCTCGGAGCACTTTTTACGTAATTTCAACTATATCCAAACAACATCCTAAGTGCCTCGGAGCACTTTTTACGTAACTTCAACTATATCCAAACAACATCCTAAGTGCTTCGGAGCACTTTTTACGTGATTTCAACTATATCCAAACAACATCCTAAGTGCCTCGGAGCACTTTTTACGTAACTTCAACTATATCCAAACAACTTCCTAAGTGCTTCGGAGCACTTTTTACGTAATTTCAACTACATCCAAACAACATCCTAAGTGCCTCGGAGCACTTTTTACGTAACTTCAACTACATCCAAACAACATCCTAAGTGCCTCGGAGCACTTTTTACGTAACTTCAACTATATCCAAACAACATCCTAAGTGCTTCGGAGCACTTTTTACGTGATTTCAACTATATCCAAACAACATCCTTAGCGCTTCGGATTACTTTTTACGTAATTTCAACTACATCCAAACAACATCCTAAGTGCTTCGGAGCACTTTTTACGTAATTTCAACTACATCCAAACAACATCCTAAGTGCTTCGGAGCACTTTTTACGTAATTTCAATTACATCCAAACAACGTCCTTAGTGCTTCGGAGCACTTTTTGCGTAATTTCAACTCCATCCAAACAACGTCCTAAGTGCTTCGGAGCACTTTTTACGTAATTTCAACTCCATCCAAACAACGTCCTAAGTGCTTCGGAGCACTTTTTACATAATTTCAATTACATCCAAACAACGTCCTTAGTGCTTCGGAGCACTTTTTACGTAATTTCAACTCCATCCAAACAACGTCCTAAGTGCTTCGGAGCACTTTTTACGTAATTTCAATTACATCCAAACAACATCCTAAGTGCTTCGGAGCACTTTTTACGTAATTTCAATTACATCCAAACAACATCCTAAGTGCTTCGGAGCACTTTTTACGTAATTTCAATTACATCCAAACAACGTCCTTAGTGCTTCGGAGCACTTTTTACGTAATTTCAACTACATCCAAACAACATCCTTAGTGCTTCGGAGCACTTTTTACGTAATTTCAACTACATCCAAACAACGTCCTGAATGCTTCGGAGCACTTTTTACGTAATTTCAACTACATCCAAACAACGTCCTGAATGCTTCGGAGCACTTTTTACGTAATTTCAACTACATCCAAACAACATCCTTAGTGCTTCGGAGCACTTTTTACGTAATTTCAACTACATCCAAACAACGTCCTGAATGCTTCGGAGCACTTTTTAAGTAATTTCAACTCCATCCAAACAACGTCCTAAGTGCTTCGGAGCACTTTTTACGTAATTTCAATTACATCCAAACAACATCCTAAGTGCTTCGGAGCACTTTTTACGTAATTTCAACTACATCCAAACATCATCCTAAGTGTTTCGGAGCACTTTTTACGTAATTTCAACTACATCCAAACAACGTCCTGAATGCTACGGAGCACTTTTTACGTAATTTCAACTACATCCAAACAACGTCCTGAATGCTTCGGAGCACTTTTTACGTAATTTCAACTACATCCAAACAACATCCTTAGTGCTTCGGAGCACTTTTTACGTAATTTCAACTTCATCCAAACAACATCCTAAGTGTTTCGGAGCACTTTTTACGTAATTTCAACTCCATCCAAACAACGTCCTAAGTGCTTCGGAGCACTTTTTACGTAATTTCAACTACATCCAAACAACGTCCTAAGTGCTTCGGAGCACTTTTTACGTAATTTCAACTACATCCAAACAACGTCCTGAATGCTTCGGAGCACTTTTTACGTAATTTCAACTACATCCAAACAACGTCCTGAATGCTTCGGAGCACTTTTTAAGTAATTTCAACTCCATCCAAACAACGTCCTAAGTGCTTCGGAGCACTTTTTACGTAATTTCAACTACATCCAAACAACGTCCTGAATGCTTCGGAGCACTTTTTACGTAATTTCAACTACATCCAAACAACATCCTTAGTGCTTCGGAGCACTTTTTACGTAATTTCAACTACATCCAAACAACGTCCTGAATGCTTCGGAGCACTTTTTACGTAATTTCAACTACATCCAAACAACGTCCTGAATGCTTCGGAGCACTTTTTAAGTAATTTCAACTCCATCCAAACAACGTCCTAAGTGCTTCGGAGCACTTTTTACGTAATTTCAATTACATCCAAACAACATCCTAAGTGCTTCGGAGCACTTTTTACGTAATTTCAACTACATCCAAACATCATCCTAAGTGTTTCGGAGCACTTTTTACGTAATTTCAACTACATCCAAACAACGTCCTGAATGCTACGGAGCACTTTTTACGTAATTTCAACTACATCCAAACAACGTCCTGAATGCTTCGGAGCACTTTTTACGTAATTTCAACTACATCCAAACAACATCCTTAGTGCTTCGGAGCACTTTTTACGTAATTTCAACTTCATCCAAACAACATCCTAAGTGTTTCGGAGCACTTTTTACGTAATTTCAACTCCATCCAAACAACGTCCTAAGTGCTTCGGAGCACTTTTTACGTAATTTCAACTACATCCAAACAACGTCCTAAGTGCTTCGGAGCACTTTTTACGTAATTTCAACTACGTCCAAACAACGTTCTAAGTGCTTCGGAGCACTTTTTACGTAATTTCAACTACATCCAAACAACGTCCTGAATGCTTCGGAGCACTTTTTACGTAATTTCAACTACATCCAAACAACGTCCTGAATGCTTCGGAGCACTTTTTAAGTAATTTCAACTCCATCCAAACAACGTCCTAAGTGCTTCGGAGCACTTTTTACGTAATTTCAATTACATCCAAACAACATCCTAAGTGCTTCGGAGCACTTTTTACGTAATTTCAACTACATCCAAACATCATCCTAAGTGTTTCGGAGCACTTTTTACGTAATTTCAACTACATCCAAACAACGTCCTGAATGCTACGGAGCACTTTTTACGTAATTTCAACTACATCCAAACAACGTCCTGAATGCTTCGGAGCACTTTTTACGTAATTTCAACTACATCCAAACAACATCCTTAGTGCTTCGGAGCACTTTTTACGTAATTTCAACTTCATCCAAACAACATCCTAAGTGTTTCGGAGCACTTTTTACGTAATTTCAACTACATCCAAACAACGTCCTAAGTGCTTCGGAGCACTTTTTACGTAATTTCAACTACATCCAAACAACGTCCTAAGTGCTTCGGAGCACTTTTTACGTAATTTCAACTACGTCCAAACAACGTTCTAAGTGCTTCGGAGCACTTTTTACGTAATTTCAACTACGTCCAAACAACGTTCTTAGTGCTTCGGAGCACTTTTTACGTAATTTCAACTACGTCCAAACAACGTTCTAAGTGCTTCGGAGCACTTTTTACGTAATTTCAATTACATCCAAACAACGTCCTTAGTGCTTCGGAGCACTTTTTACGTAATTTCAACTCCATCCAAACAACGTCCTAAGTGCTTCGGAGCACTTTTTACGTAATTTCAATTACATCCAAACAACATCCTAAGTGCTTCGGAGCACTTTTTACGTAATTTCAACTACATCCAAACAACGTCCTAAGTGCTTCGGAGCACTTTTTACGTAATTTAAACAACATCCAAACAACATCCTAAGTGCTTCGGAGCACTTTTTACGTAATTTCAATTACATCCAAACAACATCCTAAGTGCTTCGGAGCACTTTTTACGTAATTTCAACTACATCCAAACAACGTCCTAAGTGCTTCGGAGCACTTTTTACGTAATTTCAACTACTTCCAAACAACGTTCTAAGTGCTTCGGAGCACTTTTTACGTAATTTCAACTACTTATAAACAACGTCCTTAGTGCTTCGGAGCACTTTTTACGTAATTTCAACTACATCCAAACAACATCCTAAGTGCTTCGGAGCACTTTTTACGTAATTTCAACTACATCCAAACAACATCCTAAGTGCTTCGGAGCACTTTTTACGTAATTTAAACAACATCCAAACAACATCCTAAGTGCTTCGGAGCACTTTTTACGTAATTTCAATTACATCCAAACAACATCCTAAGTGCTTCGGAGCACTTTTTACGTAATTTCAACTACATCCAAACAACGTCCTAAGTGCTTCGGAGCACTTTTTACGTAATTTCAACTACTTCCAAACAACGTTCTAAGTGCTTCGGAGCACTTTTTACGTAATTTCAACTACTTATAAACAACGTCCTAAGTGCTTCGGAGCACTTTTTACGTAATTTCAACTACATCCAAACAACGTCCTAAGTGCTTCGGAGCACTTTTTACGTAATTTCAACTACATCCAAACAACGTCCTGAATGCTTCGGAGCACTTTTTACGTAATTTCAACTACATCCAAACAACGTCCTGAATGCTTCGGAGCACTTTTTAAGTAATTTCAACTCCATCCAAACAACGTCCTAAGTGCTTCGGAGCACTTTTTACGTAATTTCAACTACATCCAAACAACGTCCTGAATGCTTCGGAGCACTTTTTACGTAATTTCAACTACATCCAAACAACATCCTTAGTGCTTCGGAGCACTTTTTACGTAATTTCAACTACATCCAAACAACGTCCTGAATGCTTCGGAGCACTTTTTACGTAATTTCAACTACATCCAAACAACGTCCTGAATGCTTCGGAGCACTTTTTAAGTAATTTCAACTCCATCCAAACAACGTCCTAAGTGCTTCGGAGCACTTTTTACGTAATTTCAATTACATCCAAACAACATCCTAAGTGCTTCGGAGCACTTTTTACGTAATTTCAACTACATCCAAACATCATCCTAAGTGTTTCGGAGCACTTTTTACGTAATTTCAACTACATCCAAACAACGTCCTGAATGCTACGGAGCACTTTTTACGTAATTTCAACTACATCCAAACAACGTCCTGAATGCTTCGGAGCACTTTTTACGTAATTTCAACTACATCCAAACAACATCCTTAGTGCTTCGGAGCACTTTTTACGTAATTTCAACTACATCCAAACAACATCCTAAGTGTTTCGGAGCACTTTTTACGTAATTTCAACTCCATCCAAACAACGTCCTAAGTGCTTCGGAGCACTTTTTACGTAATTTCAACTACATCCAAACAACGTCCTGAATGCTTCGGAGCACTTTTTACGTAATTTCAACTACATCCAAACAACGTCCTAAGTGCTTCGGAGCACTTTTTACGTAATTTCAACTACATCCAAACAACGTCCTGAATGCTTCGGAGCACTTTTTACGTAATTTCAACTACATCCAAACAACGTCCTGAATGCTTCGGAGCACTTTTTAAGTAATTTCAACTCCATCCAAACAACGTCCTAAGTGCTTCGGAGCACTTTTTACGTAATTTCAATTACATCCAAACAACATCCTAAGTGCTTCGGAGCACTTTTTACGTAATTTCAACTACATCCAAACATCATCCTAAGTGTTTCGGAGCACTTTTTACGTAATTTCAACTACATCCAAACAACGTCCTGAATGCTACGGAGCACTTTTTACGTAATTTCAACTACATCCAAACAACGTCCTGAATGCTTCGGAGCACTTTTTACGTAATTTCAACTACATCCAAACAACATCCTTAGTGCTTCGGAGCACTTTTTACGTAATTTCAACTTCATCCAAACAACATCCTAAGTGTTTCGGAGCACTTTTTACGTAATTTCAACTCCATCCAAACAACGTCCTAAGTGCTTCGGAGCACTTTTTACGTAATTTCAACTACGTCCAAACAACGTTCTAAGTGCTTCGGAGCACTTTTTACGTAATTTCAACTACGTCCAAACAACGTTCTAAGTGCTTCGGAGCACTTTTTACGTAATTTCAACTACGTCCAAACAACGTTCTAAGTGCTTCGGAGCACTTTTTACGTAATTTCAATTACATCCAAACAACGTCCTTAGTGCTTCGGAGCACTTTTTACGTAATTTCAACTCCATCCAAACAACGTCCTAAGTGCTTCGGAGCACTTTTTACGTAATTTCAATTACATCCAAACAACATCCTAAGTGCTTCGGAGCACTTTTTACGTAATTTCAACTACATCCAAACAACGTCCTAAGTGCTTCGGAGCACTTTTTACGTAATTTAAACAACATCCAAACAACATCCTAAGTGCTTCGGAGCACTTTTTACGTAATTTCAATTACATCCAAACAACATCCTAAGTGCTTCGGAGCACTTTTTACGTAATTTCAACTACATCCAAACAACGTCCTAAGTGCTTCGGAGCACTTTTTACGTAATTTCAACTACTTCCAAACAACGTTCTAAGTGCTTCGGAGCACTTTTTACGTAATTTCAACTACTTATAAACAACGTCCTTAGTGCTTCGGAGCACTTTTTACGTAATTTCAACTACATCCAAACAACATCCTAAGTGCTTCGGAGCACTTTTTACGTAATTTCAACTACATCCAAACAACATCCTAAGTGCTTCGGAGCACTTTTTACGTAATTTAAACAACATCCAAACAACATCCTAAGTGCTTCGGAGCACTTTTTACGTAATTTCAATTACATCCAAACAACATCCTAAGTGCTTCGGAGCACTTTTTACGTAATTTCAACTACATCCAAACAACGTCCTAAGTGCTTCGGAGCACTTTTTACGTAATTTCAACTACTTCCAAACAACGTTCTAAGTGCTTCGGAGCACTTTTTACGTAATTTCAACTACTTATAAACAACGTCCTTAGTGCTTCGGAGCACTTTTTACGTAATTTCAACTACATCCAAACAACATCCAAAGTGCTTCGGAGCACTTTTTACGTAATTTCAACTACATCCAAACAACATCCTTAGTGCTTCGGAGCACTTTTTACGTAATTTCAACTACATCCAAACAACGTCCTAAGTGCTTCGGAGCACTTTTTACGTAATTTCAACTACATCCAAACAACATCCTAAGTGCTTCAGAGCACTTTTTACGTAATTTCAACTACATCCAAACAACATCCTAAGTGCTTCGGAGCACTTTTTACGTAATTTCAATTACATCCAAACAACATCCTAAGTGCTTCGGATTACTTTTTACGTAATTTCAACTACATCCAAACAACATCCTAAGTGCTTCGGAGCACTTTTTACGTAATTTCAATTACATCCAAACAACATCCTAAGTGCTTCGGATTACTTTTTACGTAATTTCAACTACATCCAAACAACATCCTAAGTGCTTCGGAGCACTTTTTACGTAATTTCAACTACATCCAAACAACATCCTAAGTGCTTCGGAGCACTTTTTACGTAATTTCAATTACATCCAAACAACGTCCTTAGTGCTTCGGAGCACTTTTTGCGTAATTTCAACTCCATCCAAACAACGTCCTAAGTGCTTCGGAGCACTTTTTACGTAATTTCAACTCCATCCAAACAACGTCCTAAGTGCTTCGGAGCACTTTTTACATAATTTCAATTACATCCAAACAACGTCCTTAGTGCTTCGGAGCACTTTTTACGTAATTTCAACTCCATCCAAACAACGTCCTAAGTGCTTCGGAGCACTTTTTACGTAATTTCAATTACATCCAAACAACATCCTAAGTGCTTCGGAGCACTTTTTACGTAATTTCAATTACATCCAAACAACGTCCTTAGTGCTTCGGAGCACTTTTTACGTAATTTCAACTACATCCAAACAACATCCTTAGTGCTTCGGAGCACTTTTTACGTAATTTCAACTACATCCAAACAACGTCCTGAATGCTTCGGAGCACTTTTTAAGTAATTTCAACTCCATCCAAACAACGTCCTAAGTGCTTCGGAGCACTTTTTACGTAATTTCAACTACATCCAAACAACGTCCTGAATGCTTCGGAGCACTTTATACGTAATTTCAATTACATCCAAACAACGTCCTAAGTGCTTCGGAGCACTTTTTACGTAATTTCAACTACATCCAAACAACGTCCTAAGTGCTTCGGAGCACTTTTTACGTAATTTCAACTACGTCCAAACAACATCCTAAGTGCTTCGGAGCACTTTTTACGTAATTTCAACTCCATCCAAACAACGTCCTAAGTGCTTCGGAGCACTTTTTACGTAATTTCAACTCCATCCAAACAACGTCCTAAGTGCTTCGGAGCACTTTTTACGTAATTTCAATTACATCCAAACAACGTCCTTAGTGCTTCGGAGCACTTTTTACGTATTTTCAACTCCATCCAAACAACGTCCTAAGTGCTTCGGAGCACTTTTTACGTAATTTCAATTACATCCAAACAACATCCTAAGTGCTTCGGAGCACTTTTTACGTAATTTCAATTACATCCAAACAACATCCTTAGTGCTTCGGAGCACTTTTTACGTAATTTCAACTACGTCCAAACAACATCCTAAGTGCTTCGGAGCACTTTTTACGTAATTTCAACTACATCCAAACAACATCCTTAGTGCTTCGGAGCACTTTTTACGTAATTTCAACTACATCCAAACAACGTCCTGAATGCTTCGGAGCACTTTTTACGTAATTTCAACTCCATCCAAACAACGTCCTAAGTGCTTCGGAGCACTTTTTACGTAATTTCAATTACATCCAAACAACATCCTAAGTGCTTCGGAGCACTTTTTACGTAATTTCAACTACATCCAAACATCATCCTAAGTGTTTCGGAGCACTTTTTACGTAATTTCAACTACATCCAAACAACGTCCTGAATGCTACGGAGCACTTTTTACGTAATTTCAACTACATCCAAACAACATCCTAAGTGCTTCGGAGCACTTTTTACGTAATTTCAACTACATCCAAACAACATCCTTAGTGCTTCGGAGCACTTTTTACGTAATTTCAACTACATCCAAACAACGTCCTGAATGCTTCGGAGCACTTTTTACGTAATTTCAACTACATCCAAACAACATCCTTAGTGCTTCGGAGCACTTTTTACGTAATTTCAACTTCATCCAAACAACATCCTAAGTGTTTCGGAGCACTTTTTACGTAATTTCAACTCCATCCAAACAACGTCCTAAGTGCTTCGGAGCACTTTTTACGTAATTTCAACTACATCCAAACAACGTCCTAAGTGCTTCGGAGCACTTTTTACGTAATTTCAACTACGTCCAAACAACGTTCTAAGTGCTTCGGAGCACTTTTTACGTAATTTCAACTACGTCCAAACAACGTCCTAAGTGCTTCGGAGCACTTTTTACGTAATTTCAATTACATCCAAACAACGTCCTAAGTGCTTCGGAGCTCTTTTTACGTAATTTCAATTACATCCAAACAACGTCCTATGTGCTTCGGAGCACTTTTTACGTAATTTCAACTTCATCCAAACAACATCCTAAGTGCTTCGGAGCACTTTTTACGTAATTTAAACTACATCTAAACAACGTCCTAAGTGCTTCGGAGCACTTTTTACGTAATTTAAACAACATCCAAACAACGTCCTAAGTGCTTCGGAGCACTTTTTACGTAAATTAAACAACATCCAAACAACATCCTAAGTGCTTCGGAGCAATTTTACGTAATTTCAACTACGTCCAAACAACGTTCTAAGTGCTTCGGAGCACTTTTTACGTAATTTCAACTACGTCCAAACAACGTCCTAAGTGCTTCGGAGCACTTTTTACGTAATTTCAACTTCATCCAAACAACATCCTAAGTGCTTCGGAGCACTTTTTACGTAATTTCAACTACATCCAAACAACGTCCTATGTGCTTCGGAGCACTTTTTACGTAATTTCAACTTCATCCAAACAACATCCTAAGTGCTTCGGAGCACTTTTTACGTAATTTCAATTACATCTAAACAACGTCCTAAGTGCTTCGGAGCACTTTTTACGTAATTTAAACAACATCCAAACAACGTCCTAAGTGCTTCGGAGCACTTTTTACGTAAATTAAACAACATCCAAACAACATCCTAAGTGCTTCGGAGCACTTTTTACGTAATTTCAACTACATCCAAACAACATCCTAAGTGCTTCGGAGCACTTTTTACGTAATTTCAACTACATCCAAACAACATCCTAAGTGCTTCGGAGCACTTTTTACGTAATTTCATCTACATCCAAACAACGTCCTATGTGCTTCGGAGCACTTTTTACGTAATTTCAACTACATCCAAACGACGTCCCAAGTGCTTCGGAGCATTTTTTACGTAATTTCAACTACATCCAAACGACATCCTTAGTGCTTCGGAGCACTTTTTACGTAATTTCAATTACATCCAAACAACATCCTAAGTGCTTCGGAGCACTTTTTATGTAATTTCAATTACATCCAAACAACGTCCTAAGTGCTTCGGAGCACTTTTTACGTAATTTCAACTACATCCAAACAACATCCTAAGTACTTCGGAGCACTTTTTACGTAATTTCAACTACATCCAAACAACATCCTTAGCGCTTCGGAGCACTTTTTACGTAATTTCAATTACATCCAAACAACATCCTAAGTGCTTCGGAGCACTTTTTACGTAATTTCAACTACATCCAAACAACATCCTAAGTGCTTCGGAGCACTTTTTACGTACTTCCAAACACATTCAAACACTTTCTAAGGTGCTTCAAAGCAGTTTCTACGTACTTCCAAACACACTCAAACACCTTCTAAGGTGCTTCGAAGCAGTTTCTACGTACTTCCAAACACATTCAAACACTTTCTAAGGTGCTTCGAAGCAGTTTCTACGTACTTCCAAACACAATCAAACACCTTCTAAGGTGCTTCGAAGCAGTTTCTACGTACTTCCAAACACATTCAAACACCTTTTAAGGTGCTTCGAAGCAGTTTCTACGTACTTCCAAACACATTCAAACACTTTCTAAGGTGCTTCGAAGCAGTTTCTACGTACTTCCAAACACATTCAAACACTTTCTAAGGTGCTTCAAAGCAGTTTCTACGTACTTCCAAACACACTCAAACACCTTCTAAGGTGCTTCGAAGCAGTTTCTACGTACTTCCAAACACATTCAAACACTTTCTAAGGTGCTTCGAAGCAGTTTCTACGTACTTCCAAACACATTCAAACACTTTCTAAGGTGCTTCGAAGCAGTTTCTACGTACTTCCAAACACAATCAAACACCTTCTAAGGTGCTTCGAAGCAGTTTCTACGTACTTCCAAACACATTCAAACACTTTCTAAGGTGCTTCGAAGCAGTTTCTACGTACTTCCAAACACATTCAAACACTTTCTAAGGTGTTTCGAAGCAGTTTCTACGTACTTCCAAACACATTCAAACACCTTCTAAGGTGCTTCGAAGCAGTTTCTACGTACTTCCAAACACATTCAAACACTTTCTAAGGTGCTTCGAAGCAGTTTCTACGTACTTCCAAACACATTCAAACACTTTCTAAGGTGCTTCGAAGCAGTTTCTACGTACTTCCAAACACAATCAAACACCTTCTAAGGTGCTTCGAAGCAGTTTCTACGTACTTCCAAACACATTCAAACACTTTCTAAGGTGCTTCGAAGCAGTTTCTACGTACTTCCAAACACATTCAAACACTTTCTAAGGTGTTTCGAAGCAGTTTCTACGTACTTCCAAACACACTCAAACACCTTCTAAGGTGCTTCGAAGCAGTTTCTGCGTACTTCCAAACACATTCAAACACTTTCTAAGGTGCTTCGAAGCAAATTCTACGTACTTCCAAACACATTCAAACACCTTCTAAGGTGCTTCGAAGCAACTTCTACGTACTTCCAAACACATTCAAACACTTTCTAAGGTGCTTCGAAGCAGTTTCTACGTACCTCCAAACACATTCAAACACTTTCTAAGGTGCTTCGAAGCAGTTTCTACGTACTTCCAAACACATTCAAACACTTTCTAAGGTGCTTCGAAGCAAATTCTACGTACTTCCAAACACATTCAAACACCTTCTAAGGTGCTTCGAAGCAACTTCTACGTACTTCCAAACACATTCAAACACCTTTTAAGGTGCTTCGAAGCAGTTTCTACGTACCTCCAAACACATTCAAACACCTTCTAAGGTGCTTCGAAGCAACTTCTACGTACTTCCAAACACATTCAAACACCTTTTAAGGTGCTTCGAAGCAGTTTCTGCGTACTTCCAAACACATTCAAACACTTTCTAAGGTGCTTCGAAGCGAATTCTACGTACTTCCAAACACATTCAAACACCTTCTAAGGTGCTTCGAAGCAACTTCTACGTACTTCCAAACACATTCAAACACTTTCTAAGGTGCTTCGAAGCAGTTTCTACGTACCTCCAAACACATTCAAACACTTTCTAAGGTGCTTCGAAGCAGTTTCTACGTACTTCCAAACACATTCAAACACATTCTAAGGTGCTTCGAAGCAGTTTCTACGTACTTCCAAACACATTCAAACACTTTCTAAGGTGCTTCGAAGCAGTTCCTACGTACTTCCAAACACATTCAAACACCTTTTAAGGTGCTTCGAAGCAGTTTCTACGTACTTCCAAACACATTCAAACACTTTCTAAGGTGCTTCGAAGCAGTTTCTACGTACTTCCAAACACATTCAAACACCTTTTAAGGTGCTTCGAAGCTGTTTCTACGTACTTCCAAACACATTCAAACACCATTTAAGGTGCTTCGCAGCTGTTTCTACGTACTTCCAAACACATTCAAACACCTTCTAAGGTGCTTCGAAGCAGTTTCTACGTACTTCCAAACACATTCAAACACCTTCTAAGGTGCTTCGAAGCAGTTTCTACGTACTTTAAAACCCATTCAAACACCTTTTAAGGTGCTTCGAAGCAGTTTCTACGTACTTCCAAACACATTCAAACACCTTCTAAGGTGCTTCGAAGCAGTTTCTACGTACTTCCAAACACATTCAAACACCTTCTAAGGTGCTTCGAAGCAGTTTCTACGTACTTCCAAACACATTCAAACACCTTCTAAGGTGCTTCGAAGCAGTTTCTACGTACTTTAAAACCCATTCAAACACATTCTAAGGTGCTTCGAAGCAGTTTCTACGTACTTCCAAACACATTCAAACACATTCTAAGGTGCTTCGAAGCAGTTTCTACGTACTTCCAAACACACTCAAACACCTTTTAAGTTGCTTCGAAGCAGTTTCTACGTACTTCCAAACACATTCAAACACCTTTTAAGGTGCTTCGAAGCAGTTTCTACGTACTTCCAAACACATTCAAACACCTTCTAAGGTGCTTCGAAGCAGTTTCTACGTACTTCCAAACACATTCAAACACCTTCTAAGGTGCTTCGAAGCAGTTTCTACGTACTTTAAAACCCATTCAAACACCTTTTAAGGTGCTTCGAAGCTGTTTCTACGTACTTCCAAACACATTCAAACACCATTTAAGGTGCTTCGCAGCTGTTTCTACGTACTTCCAAACACATTCAAACACCTTTTAAGGTGCTTCGAAGCAGTTTCTACGTACTTCCAAACACATTCAAACACCTTCTAAGGTGCTTCGAAGCAGTTTCTACGTACTTCCAAACACATTCAAACACATTCTAAGGTGCTTCGAAGCTGTTTCTACGTACTTCCAAACACATTCAAACACCTTCTTAGGTGCTTCGAAGCTGTTTCTTCGTACTTCCAAACAAATTTAAACACCTTCTAAGGTGCTTCGAAGCTGTTTCTACGTACTTCCAAACACATTCAAACACCTTCTAAGGTGCTTCGAAGCAGTTTCTACGTACTTCCAAACACATTCAAACACCTTTTAAGGTGCTTCGAAGCAGTTTCTACGTACTTCCAAACACATTCAAACACCTTCTAAGGTGCTTCGAAGCAGTTTCTACGTACTTCCAAACACATTCAAACATATTTTAAGGTGCTTCGAAGAAGTTTCTACGTACTTCCAAACACATTCAAACACATTCTAAGGTGCTTCGAAGCAGTTTCTACGTACTTCCAAACACATTCAAACACATTCTAAGGTGCTTTGAAGCAGTTTCTACGTACTTCCAAACACATTCAAACACCTTCTAAGGTGCTTCGAAGCAGTTTCTACGTACTTCCAAACACATTCAAACATATTTTAAGGTGCTTCGAAGCAGTTTCTACGTACTTCCAAACACATTCAAACACCTTCTAAGGTGCTTCGAAGCAGTTTCTACGTACTTCCAAACACATTCAAACATATTTTAAGGTGCTTCGAAGAAGTTTCTACGTACTTCCAAACACACTCAAACACATTCTAAGGTGCTTCGAAGCAGTTTCTACGTACTTCCAGACACATTCAAACACATTCTTAGATGCTTCGAAGCAGTTTCTACGTACTTCCAAACACATTCAAACACCTTCTTAGGTGCTTCGAAGAAGTTTCTACGTACTTCCAAACACACTCAAACACATTCTAAGGTGCTTCGAAGCAGTTTCTACGTACTTCCAAACACATTCAAACATATTTTAACGTGCTTCGAAGAAGTTTCTACGTACTTCCAAACACATTCAAACACATTCTAAGGTGCTTCGAAGCAGTTTCTACGTACTTCCAAACACATTCAAACACCTTCTAAGGTGCTTCGAAGCTGTTTCTACGTACTTACAAACACATTCAAACATATTTTAAGGTGCTTCGAAGAAGTTTCTACGTACTTCCAAACACATTCAAACACATTCTAAGGTGCTTCGAAGCAGTTTCTACGTACTTCCAAACACATTCAAACACCTTCTAAGGTGCTTCGAAGCAGTTTCTACGTACTTCCAAACACACTCAAACACATTCTAAGGTGCTTCGAAGAAGTTTCTACGTACTTCCAAACACATTCAAACACCTTCTAAGGTGCTTCGAAGCAGTTTCTACGTACTTCCAAACACACTCAAACACCTTTTAAGGTGCTTCGAAGCTGTTTCTTCGTATTTCCAAACAAATTTAAACACCTTCTAAGGTGCTTCGAAGCTGTTTCTACGTACTTCCAAACACATTCAAACACCTTTTAAGGTGCTTCGAAGCAGTTTCTACGTACTTCCAAACACATTCAAACACCTTCTAAGGTGCTTCGAAGCAGTTTCTACGTACTTCCAAACACATTCAAACACCTTCTAAGGTGCTTCGAAGCAGTTTCTACGTACTTCCAAACACATTCAAACACCTTTTAAGGTGCTTCGAAGCAGTTTCTACGTACTTCCAAACACATTCAAACACATTCTAAGGTGCTTTGAAGCAGTTTCTACGTACTTCCAAACACATTCAAACACCTTTTAAGGTGCTTCGAAGCAGTTTCTACGTACTTCCAAACACATTCAAACATATTTTAAGGTGCTTCGAAGCAGTTTCTACGTACTTCCAAACACATTCAAACACCTTCTAAGGTGCTTCGAAGCAGTTTCTACGTACTTCCAAACACATTCAAACATATTTTAAGGTGCTTCGAAGAAGTTTCTACGTACTTCCAAACACATTCAAACATATTTTAAGGTGCTTCGAAGAAGTTTCTACGTACTTCCAAACACATTCAAACACCTTCTAAGGTGCTTCGAAGCAGTTTCTACGTACTTCCAAACACATTCAAACATATTTTAAGGTGCTTCGAAGAAGTTTCTACGTACTTCCAAACACATTCAAACACATTCTAAGGTGCTTCGAAGCAGTTTCTACGTACTTCCAAACACATTCAAACACATTCTAAGGTGCTTTGAAGCAGTTTCTACGTACTTCCAAACACATTCAAACACCTTCTAAGGTGCTTCGAAGCAGTTTCTACGTACTTCCAAACACATTCAAACATATTTTAAGGTGCTTCGAAGCAGTTTCTACGTACTTCCAAACACATTCAAACACCTTCTAAGGTGCTTCGAAGCAGTTTCTACGTACTTCCAAACACATTCAAACATATTTTAAGGTGCTTCGAAGAAGTTTCTACGTACTTCCAAACACACTCAAACACATTCTAAGGTGCTTCGAAGCAGTTTCTACGTACTTCCAGACACATTCAAACACATTCTTAGATGCTTCGAAGCAGTTTCTACGTACTTCCAAACACATTCAAACACCTTTTAAGGTGCTTCGAAGCAGTTTCTACGTACTTCCAAACACATTCAAACACCTTCTAAGGTGCTTCGAAGCAGTTTCTACGTACTTCCAAACACATTCAAACATATTTTAACGTGCTTCGAAGAAGTTTCTACGTACTTCCAAACACATTCAAACACATTCTAAGGTGCTTCGAAGCAGTTTCTACGTACTTCCAAACACATTCAAACACCTTCTAAGGTGCTTCGAAGCTGTTTCTACGTACTTCCAAACACATTCAAACACCTTCTAAGGTGCTTCGAAGAAGTTTCTACGTACTTCCAAACACATTCAAACATATTTTAAGGTGCTTCGAAGAAGTTTCTACGTACTTCCAAACACATTCAAACACCTTCTAAGGTGCTTCGAAGCAGTTTCTACGTACTTCCAAACACATTCAAACACCTTTTAAGGTGCTTCGAAGCTGTTTCTTCGTATTTCCAAACAAATTTAAACACCTTCTAAGGTGCTTCGAAGCTGTTTCTACGTACTTCCAAACACATTCAAACACCTTTTAAGGTGCTTCGAAGCAGTTTCTACGTACTTCCAAACACATTCAAACACCTTCTAAGGTGCTTCGAAGCAGTTTCTACGTACTTCCAAACACATTCAAACACCTTTTAAGGTGCTTCGAAGCAGTTTCTACGTACTTCCAAACACATTCAAACACCTTCTAAGGTGCTTCGAAGCAGTTTCTACGTACTTCCAAACACATTCAAACATATTTTAAGGTGCTTCGAAGAAGTTTCTACGTACTTCCAAACACATTCAAACATATTTTAAGGTGCTTCGAAGAAGTTTCTACGTACTTCCAAACACATTCAAACACCTTCTAAGGTGCTTCGAAGCAGTTTCTACGTACTTCCAAACACATTCAAACATATTTTAAGGTGCTTCGAAGAAGTTTCTACGTACTTCCAAACACATTCAAACACATTCTAAGGTGCTTCGAAGCAGTTTCTACGTACTTCCAAACACATTCAAACACCTTCTAAGGTGCTTCGAAGCAGTTTCTACGTACTTCCAAACACACTCAAACACATTCTAAGGTGCTTCGAAGCAGTTTCTACGTACTTCCAGACACATTCAAACACATTCTAAGATGCTTCGAAGCAGTTTCTACGTACTTCCAAACACATTCAAACATCTTCTTAGGTGCTTCGAAGCTGTTTCTACGTACTTCCAAACAAATTTAAACACCTTCTAAGGTACTTCGAAGCTGTTTCTACGTACTTCCAAACACATTCAAACACCTTCTAAGGTGCTTCGAAGCTGTTTCTACGTACTTACAAACAAATTTAAACACCTTCTAAGGTGCTTCGAAGCTGTTTCTACGTACTTCCAAACACATTCAAACACCTTCTAAGGTGCTTCGAAGCTGTTTCTACGTACTTCCAAACACATTCAAACATCTTCTTAGGTGCTTCGAAGCTGTTTCTACGTACTTCCAAACAAATTTAAACACCTTCTAAGGTGCTTCGAAGCTGTTTCTACGTACTTCCAAACACATTCAAACACCTTCTAAGGTGCTTCGAAGCAGTTTCTACGTACTTCCAAACACATTCAAACATATTTTAAGGTGCTTCGAAGAAGTTTCTACGTACTTCCAAACACATTCAAACACATTCTAAGGTGCTTCGAAGCAGTTTCTACGTACTTCCAAACACATTCAAACACCTTCTAAGGTGCTTCGAAGCAGTTTCTACGTACTTCCAAACACACTCAAACACATTCTAAGGTGCTTCGAAGCAGTTTCTACGTACTTCCAGACACATTCAAACACATTCTAAGATGCTTCGAAGCAGTTTCTACGTACTTCCAAACACATTCAAACATCTTCTAAGGTGCTTCGAAGCAGTTTCTACGTACTTCCAAACAAATTTAAACACCTTCTAAGGTACTTCGAAGCTGTTTCTACGTACTTCCAAACACATTCAAACACCTTCTAAGGTGCTTCGAAGCAGTTTCTACGTACTTCCAAACACATTCAAACACCTTCTAAGGTGCTTCGAAGCAGTTTCTACGTACTTCCAAACACATTCAAACACCTTTTAAGGTGCTTCGAAGCAGTTTCTACGTACTTCCAAACACATTCAAACACCTTTTAAGGTGCTTCGAAGCAGTTTCTACGTACTTCCAAACACATTCAAACACCTTCTAAGGTGCTTCGAAGCAGTTTCTACGTACTTCCAAACACATTCAAACATATTTTAAGGTGCTTCGAAGAAGTTTCTACGTACTTCCAAACACATTCAAACACCTTCTAAGGTGCTTCGAAGCAGTTTCTACGTACTTCCAAACACATTCAAACACTTTTTAAGGTGCTTCGAAGCAGTTTCTACGTACTTCCAAACACATTCAAACACCTTTTAAGGTGCTTCGAAGCAGTTTCTACGTACTTCCAAACACATTCAAACACCTTCTATGGTGCTTCGAAGCTGTTTCTACGTACTTCCAAACACATTCAAACACCTTTTAAGGTGCTTCGAAGCAGTTTCTACGTACTTCCAAACACATTCAAACACCTTTTAAGGTGCTTCGAAGCAGTTTCTACGTACTTCCAAACACATTCAAACACCTTCTAAGGTGCTTCGAAGCAGTTTCTACGTACTTCCAAACACATTCAAACATATTTTAAGGTGCTTCGAAGAAGTTTCTACGTACTTCCAAACACATTCAAACACATTCTAAGGTGCTTCGAAGCAGTTTCTACGTTCTTCCAAACACACTCAAACACATTCTAAGGTGCTTCGAAGCAGTTTCTACGTACTTCCAGACACATTCAAACACATTCTAAGATGCTTCGAAGCAGTTTCTACGTACTTCCAAACACATTCAAACATATTTTAAGGTGCTTCGAAGCAGTTTCTACGTTCTTCCAAACACACTCAAACACATTCTAAGGTGCTTCGAAGCAGTTTCTACGTACTTCCGGACACATTCAAACACATTCTAAGATGCTTCGAAGCTGTTTCTACGTACTTCCAAACAAATTTTAACACCTTCTAAGGTACTTCGAAGCTGTTTCTACGTACTTCCAAACACATTCAAACACCTTCTAAGGTGCTTCGAAGCTGTTTCTACGTACTTTCAAACAAATTTAAACACCTTCTAAGGTGCTTCGAAGCTGTTTCTACGTACTTCCAAACACATTCAAACATCTTCTTAGGTGCTTCGAAGCTGTTTCTACGTACTTCCAAACAAATTTAAACACCTTCTAAGGTGCTTCGAAGCTGTTTCTACGTACTTCCAAACACATTCAAACACCTTCTTAGGTGCTTCGAAGCTGTTTCTACGTACTTCCAAACACATTCAAACATCTTCTTAGGTGCTTCGAAGCTGTTTCTACGTACTTCCAAACAAATTTAAACACCTTCTAAGGTACTTTGAAGCTGTTTCTACGTACTTCCAAACACATTCAAACACCTTCTTAGGTGCTTCGAAGCTGTTTCTACGTACTTCCAAACAAATTTAAACACCTTCTAAGGTGCTTCGAAGCTGTTTCTACGTACTTCCAAACACATTCAAACACCTTCTTAGGTGCTTCGAAGCTGTTTCTACGTACTTCCAAACACATTCAAACAGCTTTTGAGGTGCTTCGAAGCTGTTTCTACGTACTTACAAACAAATTTAAACACCTTCTAAGGTGCTTCGAAGCTGTTTCTACGTACTTCCAAACACATTCAAACACCTTTTAAGGTGCTTCGAAGCTGTTTCTACGTACTTCCAAACAAATTTAAACACCTTCTAAGGTGCTTCGAAGCTGTTTCTACGTACTTCCAAACACATTCAAACATCTTCTTAGGTGCTTCGAAGCTGTTTCTACGTACTTCCAAACAAATTTAAACACCTTCTAAGGTACTTCGAAGCTGTTTCTACGTACTTCCAAACACATTCAAACAGCTTTTGAGGTGCTTCGAAGCTGTTTCTACGTACTTCCAAACACATTCAAACACCTTCTTAGGTGCTTCGAAGCTGTTTCTTCGTACTTCCAAACAAATTTAAACACCTTCTAAGGTGCTTCGAAGCTGTTTCTACGTACTTCCAAACACATTCAAACACCTTCTAAGGTGCTTCGAAGCAGTTTCTACGTACTTCCAAACACATTCAAACACCTTTTAAGGTGCTTCGAAGCAGTTTCTACGTACTTCCAAACACATTCAAACACCTTCTAAGGTGCTTCGAAGCAGTTTCTACGTACTTCCAAACACATTCAAACATATTTTAAGGTGCTTCGAAGAAGTTTCTACGTACTTCCAAACACATTCAAACACATTCTAAGGTGCTTCGAAGCAGTTTCTACGTACTTCCAAACACATTCAAACACATTCTAAGGTGCTTCGAAGCAGTTTCTACGTACTTCCAAACACATTCAAACACCTTCTAAGGTGCTTCGAAGCAGTTTCTACGTACTTCCAAACACATTCAAACACCTTCTAAGGTGCTTCGAAGCAGTTTCTACGTACTTCCAAACACACTCAAACACATTCTAAGGTGCTTCGAAGCAGTTTCTACGTACTTCCAGACACATTCAAACACATTCTAAGGTGCTTCGAAGCAGTTTCTACGTACTTCCAAACACATTCAAACACCTTCTAAGGTGCTTCGAAGCAGTTTCTACGTACTTCCAAACACATTCAAACACCTTTTAAGGTGCTTCGAAGCAGTTTCTACGTACTTCCAAACACATTCAAACACCTTCTAAGGTGCTTCGAAGCAGTTTCTACGTACTTCCAAACACATTCAAACAGCTTTTGAGGTGCTTCGAAGCTGTTTCTACGTACTTCCAAACACATTCAAACACCTTCTTAGGTGCTTCGAAGCTGTTTCTTCGTACTTCCAAACAAATTTAAACACCTTCTAAGGTGCTTCGAAGCTGTTTCTACGTACTTCCAAACACATTCAAACACCTTCTAAGGTGCTTCGAAGCAGTTTCTACGTACTTCCAAACACATTCAAACACCTTTTAAGGTGCTTCGAAGCAGTTTCTACGTACTTCCAAACACATTCAAACACCTTCTAAGGTGCTTCGAAGAAGTTTCTACGTACTTCCAAACACATTCAAACACTTTCTAAGGTGCTTCGAAGCTGTTTCTACGTACTTCCAAACAAATTTAAACACCTTCTAAGGTACTTCGAAGCTGTTTCTACGTACTTCCAAACACATTCAAACATATTCTAAGGTGCTTCGAAGAAGTTTCTACGTACTTCCAAACACATTCAAACACATTCTAAGGTGCTTCGAAGCAGTTTCTACGTACTTCCAAACACACTCAAACACATTCTAAGGTGCTTCGAAGCAGTTTCTACGTACTTCCAAACACATTCAAACACCTTCTAAGGTGCTTCGAAGCAGTTTCTACGTACTTCCAAACACATTCAAACACCTTCTAAGGTGCTTCGAAGCAGTTTCTACGTACTTCCAAACACATTCAAACACCTTCTAAGGTGCTTCGAAGCAGTTTCTACGTACTTCCAAACACATTCAAACACCTTCTAAGGTGCTTCGAAGCAGTTTCTACGTACTTCCAAACACACTCAAACACATTCTAAGGTGCTTCGAAGCAGTTTCTACGTACTTCCAGACACATTCAAACACATTCTAAGATGCTTCGAAGCAGTTTCTACGTACTTCCAAACACATTCAAACATCTTCTTAGGTGCTTCGAAGCTGTTTCTACGTACTTCCAAACAAATTTAAACACCTTCTAAGGTACTTCGAAGCTGTTTCTACGTACTTCCAAACACATTCAAACACCTTCTAAGGTGCTTCGAAGCTGTTGCTACGTACTTACAAACAAATTTAAACACCTTCTAAGGTGCTTCGAAGCTGTTTCTACGTACTTTCAAACAAATTTAAACACCTTCTAAGGTGCTTCGAAGCAGTTTCTACGTACTTCCAAACACATTCAAACACCTTCTAAGGTGCTTCGAAGCAGTTTCTACGTACTTCCAAACACATTCAAACACCTTCTAAGGTGCTTCGAAGCAGTTTCTACGTACTTCCAAACACATTCAAACACCTTCTAAGGTGCTTCGAAGCAGTTTCTACGTACTTCCAAACACATTCAAACACCTTCTAAGGTGCTTCGAAGCAGTTTCTACGTACTTCCAAACACATTCAAACACATTCTAAGGTGCTTCGAAGCAGTTTCTACGTACTTCCAAACACACTCAAACACATTCTAAGGTGCTTCGAAGCAGTTTCTACGTACTTCCAAACACATTCAAACATATTTTAAGGTGCTTCGAAGAAGTTTCTACGTACTTCCAAACACATTCAAACACATTCTAAGGTGCTTCGAAGCAGTTTCTACGTACTTCCAAACACATTCAAACACCTTCTAAGGTGCTTCGAAGCAGTTTCTACGTACTTCCAAACACACTCAAACACATTCTAAGGTGCTTCGAAGCAGTTTCTACGTACTTCCAGACACATTCAAACACATTCTAAGATGCTTCGAAGCAGTTTCTACGTACTTCCAAACACATTCAAACATCTTCTTAGGTGCTTCGAAGCTGTTTCTACGTACTTCCAAACAAATTTAAACACCTTCTAAGGTACTTCGAAGCTGTTTCTACGTACTTCCAAACACATTCAACCACCTTCTAAGGTGCTTCGAAGCTGTTGCTACGTACTTACAAACAAATTTAAACACCTTCTAAGGTGCTTCGAAGCTGTTTCTACGTACTTCCAAACACATTCAAACACCTTCTAAGGTGCTTCGAAGCAGTTTCTACGTACTTCCAGACACATTCAAACACATTCTAAGATGCTTCGAAGCAGTTTCTACGTACTTCCAAACACATTCAAACACCTTCTAAGGTGCTTCGAAGCAGTTTCTACGTACTTCCAAACACATTCAAACACCTTCTAAGGTGCTTCGAAGCAGTTTCTACGTACTTCCAAACACATTCAAACACCTTTTAAGGTGCTTCGAAGCAGTTTCTACGTACTTCCAAACACATTCAAACACCTTCTAAGGTGCTTCGAAGCAGTTTCTACGTACTTCCAAACACATTCAAACACATTCTAAGGTGCTTCGAAGAAGTTTCTACGTACTTCCAAACACATTCAAACACATTCTAAGGTGCTTCGAAGCAGTTTCTACGTACTTCCAAACACATTCAAACACCTTCTAAGGTGCTTCGAAGCAGTTTCTACGTACTTCCAAACACACTCAAACACATTCTAAGGTGCTTCGAAGCAGTTTCTACGTACTTCCAGACACATTCAAACACATTCTAAGATGCTTCGAAGCAGTTTCTACGTACTTCCAAACACATTCAAACATCTTCTTAGGTGCTTCGAAGCTGTTTCTACGTACTTCCAAACAAATTTAAACACCTTCTAAGGTGCTTCGAAGCTGTTTCTACGTACTTCCAAACACATTCAAACACCTTCTAAGGTGCTTCGAAGCTGTTGCTACGTACTTACAAACAAATTTAAACACCTTCTAAGGTGCTTCGAAGCTGTTTCTACGTACTTTCAAACAAATTTAAACACCTTCTAAGGTGCTTCGAAGCTGTTTCTACGTACTTCCAAACACATTCAAACATCTTCTTAGGTGCTTCGAAGCTGTTTCTACGTACTTCCAAACACATTCAAACACCTTCTAAGGTGCTTCGAAGCAGTTTCTACGTACTTCCAAACACATTCAAACACCTTCTAAGGTGCTTCGAAGCAGTTTCTACGTACTTCCAAACACATTCAAACACCTTCTAAGGTGCTTCGAAGCAGTTTCTACGTACTTCCAAACACATTCAAACACATTCTAAGGTGCTTCGAAGCAGTTTCTACGTACTTCCAAACACACTCAAACACATTCTAAGGTGCTTCGAAGCAGTTTCTACGTACTTCCAGACACATTCAAACACATTCTAAGATGCTTCGAAGCAGTTTCTACGTACTTCCAAACACATTCAAACACCTTCTTAGGTGCTTCGAAGCAGTTTCTACGTACTTCCAAACACATTCAAACACCTTCTAAGGTGCTTCGAAGCAGTTTCTACGTACTTCCAAACACATTCAAACACCTTCTAAGGTGCTTCGAAGCAGTTTCTACGTACTTCCAAACACATTCAAACACCTTCTAAGGTGCTTCGAAGCAGTTTCTACGTACTTCCAAACACATTCAAACATATTTTAAGGTGCTTCGAAGAAGTTTCTACGTACTTCCAAACACAATCAAACACATTCTAAGGTGCTTCGAAGCAGTTTCTACGTACTTCCAAACACATTCAAACACCTTCTAAGGTGCTTCGAAGCAGTTTCTACGTACTTCCGAACACATTCAAACACCTTCTAAGGTGCTTCGAAGCAGTTTCTACGTACTTCCAAACACATTCAAACACCTTTTAAGGTGCTTCGAAGCAGTTTCAACGTACTTCCAAACACATTCAAACACCTTTTAAGGTGCTTCGAAGCAGTTTCTACGTACTTCCGAACACATTCAAACACTTTCTAAGGTGCTACGAAGCAGTTTCTACGTACTTCCAAACACATTCAAACACATTCTAAGGTGCTTCGAAGCAGTTTCTACGTACTTCCAAACACATTCAAACACCTTCTAAGGTGCTTCGAAGCAGTTTCTACGTACTTCCGAACACATTCAAACACATTATAAGGTGCTTCGAAGTAGTTTCTACGTACTTCCAAACACATTCAAACACCTTTTAAGGTGCTTCGAAGCAGTTTCTACGTACTTCCAAACACATTCAAACACATTCTAAGGTGCTTCGAAGCAGTTTCTACGTACTTCCAAACACATTCAAACACATTCTAGGGTGCTTCGAAGCAGTTTCTACGTACTTCCAAACACATTCAAATGCCTTTTAAGGTGCTTCGAAGCCGTTTCTACGTACTTCCGAACACATTCAAACACCTTCTAAGGTGCTTCGAAGCAGTTTCTACGTACTTCCAAACACATTCAAACACCTTTTAAGGTGCTTCGAAGCAGTTTCAACGTACTTCCAAACACATTCAAACACCTTTTAAGGTGCTTCGAAGCAGTTTCTACGTACTTCCAAACACATTCAAACACATTATAAGGTGCTTCGAAGTAGTTTCTACGTACTTCCAAACACATTCAAACACATTCTAAGGTGCTTCGAAGCAGTTTCAACGTACTTCCAAACACATTCAAACACCTTCTAAGGTGCTTCGAAGCAGTTTCTACGTACTTCCAAACACATTCAAACACATTATAAGGTGCTTCGAAGCAGTTTCTACGTACTTCCAAACACATTCAAACACCTTCTAAGGTGCTTCGAAGCAGTTTCTACGTACTTCCGAACACATTCAAACACCTTCTAAGGTGCTTCGAAGCAGTTTCTACGTACTTCCAAACACATTCAAACACCTTTTAAGGTGCTTCGAAGCAGTTTCAACGTACTTCCAAACACATTCAAACACCTTCTAAGGTGCTTCGAAGCAGTTTCTACGTACTTCCAAACACATTCAAACACCTTTTAAGGTGCTTCGAAGCAGTTTCTACGTACTTCCAAACACATTCAAACATCTTCTAAGGTGCTTCGAAGCAGTTTCTACGTACTTTCAAACACATTCAAACCCCTTCTAAGGTGCTTCGAAGCAGTTTCTACGTACTTCCAAGCACATTCAAACACCTTTTAAGGTGCTTCGAAGCAGTTTCTACGTACTTCCAAACACATTCAAATATCTTCTAAGGTGCTTCGAAGCAGTTTCTACGTACTTCCAAGCACATTCAAACACCTTCTAAGGTGCTTCGAAGCAGTTTCTACGTACTTCCAAACACATTCAAACACCTTTTAAGGTGCTTCGAAGCAGTTTCTACGTACTTCCAAACACATTCAAACACCTTTTAAGGTGCTTCGAAGCAGTTTCTACGTACTTCCAAGCACACCTTCTAAGGTGCTTCGAAGCAGTTTCTACGTACTTCCAAACACATTCAAACACCTTTTAAGGTGCTTCGAAGCAGTTTCAACGTACTTCCAAACACATTCAAACACCTTCTAAGGTGCTTCGAAGCAGTTTCTACGTACTTCCAAACACATTCAAACACCTTCTAAGGTGCTTCGAAGCAGTTTCTACGTACTTCCAAACACATTCAAACACCTTCTAAGGTGCTTCGAAGCAGTTTCTACGTACTTCCAAACACATTCAAACACCTTCTAAGGTGCTTCGAAGCAGTTTCTACGTACTTCCAAACACATTCAAACACCTTCTAAGGTGCTTCGAAGCAGTTTCTACGTACTTCCAAACACATTCAAACATATTTTAAGGTGCTTCGAAGAAGTTTCTACGTACTTCCAAACACATTCAAACACATTCTAAGGTGCTTCGAAGCAGTTTCTACGTACTTCCAAACACATTCAAACACCTTCTAAGGTGCTTCGAAGCAGTTTCTACGTACTTCCAAACACACTCAAACACATTCTAAGGTGCTTCGAAGCAGTTTCTACGTACTTCCAGACACATTCAAACACATTCTAAGATGCTTCGAAGCAGTTTCTACGTACTTCCAAACACATTCAAACATCTTCTTAGGTGCTTCGAAGCTGTTTCTACGTACTTCCAAACAAATTTAAACACCTTCTAAGGTACTTCGAAGCTGTTTCTACGTACTTCCAAACACATTCAAACACCTTCTAAGGTGCTTCGAAGCTGTTGCTACGTACTTACAAACAAATTTAAACACCTTCTAAGGTGCTTCGAAGCTGTTTCTACGTACTTTCAAACAAATTTAAACACCTTCTAAGGTGCTTCGAAGCTGTTTCTACGTACTTCCAAACACATTCAAACATCTTCTTAGGTGCTTCGAAGCTGTTTCTACGTACTTCCAAACACATTCAAACACCTTCTAAGGTGCTTCGAAGCAGTTTCTACGTACTTCCAAACACATTCAAACACCTTCTAAGGTGCTTCGAAGCAGTTTCTACGTACTTCCAAACACATTCAAACACCTTCTAAGGTGCTTCGAAGCAGTTTCTACGTACTTCCAAACACATTCAAACACATTCTAAGGTGCTTCGAAGCAGTTTCTACGTACTTCCAAACACACTCAAACACATTCTAAGGTGCTTCGAAGCAGTTTCTACGTACTTCCAGACACATTCAAACACATTCTAAGATGCTTCGAAGCAGTTTCTACGTACTTCCAAACACATTCAAACACCTTCTAAGGTGCTTCGAAGCAGTTTCTACGTACTTCCAAACACATTCAAACACCTTCTAAGGTGCTTCGAAGCAGTTTCTACGTACTTCCAAACACATTCAAACACCTTCTAAGGTGCTTCGAAGCAGTTTCTACGTACTTCCAAACACATTCAAACACCTTCTAAGGTGCTTCGAAGCAGTTTCTACGTACTTCCAAACACATTCAAACATATTTTAAGGTGCTTCGAAGAAGTTTCTACGTACTTCCAAACACAATCAAACACATTCTAAGGTGCTTCGAAGCAGTTTCTACGTACTTCCAAACACATTCAAACACCTTCTAAGGTGCTTCGAAGCAGTTTCTACGTACTTCCGAACACATTCAAACACCTTCTAAGGTGCTTCGAAGCAGTTTCTACGTACTTCCAAACACACTCAAACACCTTTTAAGGTGCATCGAAGCAGTTTCTACGTACTTCCAAACACACTCAAACACTTTCTAAGGTGCTCCGAAGCAGTTTGTACGTACTTCCAAACACATTCAAACACCTTTTAAGGTGCTTCGAAGCAGTTTCTACGTACTTCCAAACACATTCAAACACATTCTAAGGTGCTTCGAAGCAGTTTCTACGTACTTCCAAACACATTCAAACACCTTCTAAGGTGCTTCGAAGCAGTTTCTACGTACTTCCGAACACATTCAAACACATTATAAGGTGCTTCGAAGTAGTTTCTACGTACTTCCAAACACATTCAAACACCTTTTAAGGTGCTTCGAAGCAGTTTCTACGTACTTCCAAACACATTCAAACACATTCTAAGGTGCTTCGAAGCAGTTTCTACGTACTTCCAAACACATTCAAACACATTCTAAGGTGCTTCGAAGCAGTTTCTACGTACTTCCAAACACATTCAAACACCTTCTAAGGTGCTTCGAAGCAGTTTCTACGTACTTCCAAACACATTCAAACACCTTCTAAGGTGCTTCGAAGCAGTTTCTACGTACTTCCAAACACATTCAAACACCTTTTAAGGTGCTTCGAAGCAGTTTCAACGTACTTCCAAACACATTCAAACACCTTTTAAGGTGCTTCGAAGCAGTTTCTACGTACTTCCAAACACATTCAAACACATTATAAGGTGCTTCGAAGTAGTTTCTACGTACTTCCAAACACATTCAAACACATTCTAAGGTGCTTCGAAGCAGTTTCAACGTACTTCCAAACACATTCAAACACCTTCTAAGGTGCTTCGAAGCAGTTTCTACGTACTTCCAAACACATTCAAACACATTATAAGGTGCTTCGAAGCAGTTTCTACGTACTTCCAAACACATTCAAACACCTTCTAAGGTGCTTCGAAGCAGTTTCTACGTACTTCCGAACACATTCAAACACCTTCTAAGGTGCTTCGAAGCAGTTTCTACGTACTTCCAAACACATTCAAACACCTTTTAAGGTGCTTCGAAGCAGTTTCTACGTACTTCCAAACACATTCAAACACCTTCTAAGGTGCTTCGAAGCAGTTTCTACGTACTTCCAAACACATTCAAACACCTTTTAAGGTGCTTCGAAGCAGTTTCTACGTACTTCCAAACACATTCAAACATCTTCTAAGGTGCTTCGAAGCAGTTTCTACGTACTTTCAAACACATTCAAACACCTTCTAAGGTGCTTCGAAGCAGTTTCTACGTACTTCCAAGCACATTCAAACACCTTTTAAGGTGCTTCGAAGCAGTTTCTACGTACTTCCAAACACATTCAAATATCTTCTAAGGTGCTTCGAAGCAGTTTCTACGTACTTCCAAGCACATTCAAACACCTTCTAAGGTGCTTCGAAGCAGTTTCTACGTACTTCCAAACACATTCAAACACCTTTTAAGGTGCTTCGAAGCAGTTTCTACGTACTTCCAAACACATTCAAACACCTTTTAAGGTGCTTCGAAGCAGTTTCTACGTACTTCCAAGCACACCTTCTAAGGTGCTTCGAAGCAGTTTCTACGTACTTCCAAACACATTCAAACACCTTTTAAGGTGCTTCGAAGCAGTTTCTACGTACTTCCAAACACATTCAAACACCTTTTAAGGTGCTTCGAAGCAGTTTCTACGTACTTCCAAGCACATTCAAACACCTTTTAAGGTGCTTCGAAGCAGTTTCTACGTACTTCCAAGCACATTCAAACCCCTTCTAAGGTGCTTCGAAGCAGTTTCTACGTACTTCCAAGCACATTCAAACACCTTCTAAGGTGCTTCGAAGCAGTTTCTACGTACTTCCAAGCACATTCAAACACCTTCTAAGGTGCTTCGAAGCAGTTTCTACGTACTTCCAAACACATTCAAACACCTTCTAAGGTGCTTCGAAGCAGTTTCTACGTACTTCCAAGCACACCTTCTAAGGTGCTTCGAAGCAGTTTCTACGTACTTCCAAACGCATTCAAACACCTTTTAAGGTGCTTCGAAGCAGTTTCTACGTACTTCCAAACACATTCAAACACCTTCTAAGGTGCTTCGAAGCAGTTTCTACGTACTTCCAAACACACTCAAACACATTCTAAGGTGCTTCGAAGCAGTTTCTACGTACTTCCAAACATATTCAAACACATTCTAAGGTGCTTCGAAGCAGTTTCTACGTACTTCCAAACACATTCAAATATCTTCTAAGGTGCTTCGAAGCAGTTTCTACGTACTTCCAAGCACATTCAAACACCTTCTAAGGTGCTTCGAAGCAGTTTCTACGTACTTCCAAACACATTCAAACACCTTTTAAGGTGCTTCGAAGCAGTTTCTACGTACTTCCAAACACATTCAAACACCTTTTAAGGTGCTTCGAAGCAGTTTCTACGTACTTCCAAGCACACCTTCTAAGGTGCTTCGAAGCAGTTTCTACGTACTTCCAAACACATTCAAACACCTTTTAAGGTGCTTCGAAGCAGTTTCTACGTACTTTCAAACACATTCAAACACCTTTTAAGGTGCTTCGAAGCAGTTTCTACGTACTTCCAAACACATTCAAACACCTTCTAAGGTGCTTCGAAGCAGTTTCTACGTACTTCCAAACACATTCAAACACCTTTTAAGGTGCTTCGAAGCAGTTTCTACGTACTTCCAAGCACATTCAAACACCTTCTAAGGTGCTTCGAAGCAGTTTCTACGTACTTCCAAGCACATTCAAACACCTTCTAAGGTGCTTCGAAGCAGTTTCTACGTACTTCCAAACACATTCAAACACCTTTTAAGGTGCTTCGAAGCAGTTTCTACGTACTTCCAAGCACACCTTCTAAGGTGCTTCGAAGCAGTTTCTACGTACTTCCAAACGCATTCAAACACCTTTTAAGGTGCTTCGAAGCAGTTTCTACGTACTTCCAAACACATTCAAACACCTTCTAAGGTGCTTCGAAGCAGTTTCTACGTACTTCCAAACACACTCAAACACATTCTAAGGTGCTTCGAAGCAGTTTCTACGTACTTCCAAACATATTCAAACACATTCTAAGGTGCTTCGAAGCAGTTTCTACGTACTTCCAAACACACTCAAACACTTTCTAAGGTGCTTCGAAACTGTTTCTACGTACTTCCAAACAGATTTAAACACCTTCTAAGGTGCTTCGAAGCAGTTTCTACGTACTTTCAAACACATTCAAACCCCTTTTAAGGTGCTTCGAAGCAGTTTCTACGTACTTCCAAGCACATTCAAACACCTTCTTAGGTGCTTCGAAGCAGTTTCTACGTACTTCCAAGCACATTCAAACACCTTCTAAGGTGCTTCGAAGCAGTTTCTACGTACTTCCAAACACATTCAAACACATTCTAAGGTGCTTCGAAGCAGTTTCTACGTACTTCCAAACACATTCAAACACATTCTAAGGTGCTTCGAAGCAGTTTCAACGTACTTCCAAACACATTCAAACACATTCTAAGGTGCTTCGAAGCAGTTTCTACGTACTTCCAAACACATTCAAACACCTTCTAAGGTGCTTCGAAGCAGTTTCTACGTACTTCCAAACACACTCAAACACATTCTAAGGTGCTTCGAAGCAGTTTCTTTGTACTTCCAAACATATTCAAACACATTCTAAGGTGCTTCGAAGCAGTTTCTACGTACTTCCAAACACACTCAAACACTTTCTAAGGTGCTTCGAAGCTGTTTCTACGTACTTCCAAACACATTCAAACACTTTCTAAGGTGCTTCGAAGCAGTTTCTACGTACTTCCAAACAGATTTAAACACCTTCTAAGGTGCTTCGAAGCAGTTTCTACGTACTTTCAAACACATTCAAACCCCTTCTAAGGTGCTTCGAAGCAGTTTCTACGTACTTCCAAGCACATTCAAACACCTTCTTAGGTGCTTAGAAGCAGTTTCTACGTACTTCCAAATACACTCAAACACATTCTAAGGTGCTTCGAAGCAGTTTCTACGTACTTCCAAATACACTCAAACACATTCTAAGGTGCTTCGAAGCAGTTTCTACGTACTTCCAAACACATTCAAACACCTTTTAAGGTGCTTCGAAGTTGTTTCTACGTACTTTCAAACACATTCAAACACCTTTTAAGGTGCTTCGAAGCAGTTTCTACGTACTTCCAAGCACATTCAAACACCTTTTTAGGTGCTTCGGAGCAGTTTCTACGTACTTCCAAACACATTCAAACACCTTTTAAGGTGCTTCGAAGTTGTTTCTACGTACTTCCAAACACATTCAAACACATTATAAGGTGCTTCGAAGCAGTTTCTACGTACTTCCAAATACACTCAAACACATTCTAAGGTGCTTCGAAGCAGTTTTTACGTACTTCCAAACACACTCAAACACCTTCTAAGGTGCTTCGAAGCAGTTTCTACGTACTTCCAAACACATTCAAACACCTTCTTAGGTGCTTCGAAGCAGTTTCTACGTACTTCCAAACACATTCAAACATCTTCTAAGGTGCTTCGAAGCAGTTTCTACGTACTTCCAAACACATTCAAACACCTTTAAAGGTGCTTCGAAGCAGTTTATACGTACTTCCAAACACATTCAAACACCTTTTTAGGTGCTTCGGAGCAGTTTCTACGTACTTCCAAACACATTCAAACACCTTTTAAGGTGCTTCGAAGTTGTTCTACGTACTTTCAAACACATTCAAACACCTTCTAAGGTGCTTCGAAGCAGTTTCTACGTACTTCCAAACACACTCAAACACATTCTAAGGTGCTTCGAAGCAGTTTCTACGTACTTCCAAACATATTCAAACACATTCTAAGGTGCTTCGAAGCAGTTTCTACGTACTTCCAAACACACTCAAACACTTTCTAAGGTGCTTCGAAGCTGTTTCTACGTACTTCCAAACACATTCAAACACTTTCTAAGGTGCTTCGAAGCAGTTTCTACGTACTTCCAAACAGATTTAAACACCTTCTAAGGTGCTTCGAAGCAGTTTCTACGTACTTTCAAACACATTCAAACCCCTTCTAAGGTGCTTCGAAGCAGTTTCTACGTACTTCCAAGCACATTCAAACACCTTCTTAGGTGCTTCGAAGCAGTTTCTACGTACTTCCAAATACACTCAAACACATTCTAAGGTGCTTCGAAGCAGTTTCTACGTACTTCCAAATACAATCAAACACATTCTAAGGTGCTTCGAAGCAGTTTCTACGTACTTCCAAACACATTCAAACACCTTTTAAGGTGCTTCGAAGTTGTTTCTACGTACTTTCAAACACATTCAAACACCTTTTAAGGTGCTTCGAAGCAGTTTATACGTACTTCCAAACACATTCAAACACCTTTTTAGGTGCTTCGGAGCAGTTTCTACGTACTTCCAAACACATTCAAACACATTCTAAGGTGCTTCGAAGCAGTTTCTACGTACTTTCAAATACACTCAAACACATTCTAAGGTGCTTCGAAGCAGTTTCTACGTACTTCCAAATACACTCAAACACATTCTAAGGTGCTTCGAAGCAGTTTCTACGTACTTCCAAACACATTCAAACACCTTTTAAGGTGCTTCGAAGTTGTTTCTACGTACTTTCAAACACATTCAAACACCTTTTAAGGTGCTTCGAAGCAGTTTATACGTACTTCCAAACACATTCAAACACCTTTTTAGGTGCTTCGGAGCAGTTTCTACGTACTTCCAAACACATTCAAACACCTTTTAAGGTGCTTCGAAGTTGTTTCTACGTACTTCCAAACACATTCAAACACATTATAAGGTGCTTCGAAGCAGTTTCTACGTACTTCCAAATACACTCAAACACATTCTAAGGTGCTTCGAAGCAGTTTTTACGTACTTTCAAACACATTCAAACACCTTTTAAGGTGCTTCGAAGTTGTTTCTACGTACTTTCAAACACATTCAAACACCTTTTAAGGTGCTTCGAAGTTGTTTCTACGTACTTTCAAACACATTCAAACACCTTTTTAGGTGCTTCGAAGCAGTTTATACGTACTTTCAAACACATTCAAACACCTTTTTAGGTGCTTCGGAGCAGTTTCTACGTACTTCCAAACACATTCAAACACCTTTTTAGGTGCTTCGGAGCAGTTTCTACGTACTTCCAAACACATTCAAACACCTTTTAAGGTGCTTCGAAGTTGTTTCTACGTACTTCCAAACACATTCAAACACATTATAAGGTGCTTCGAAGCAGTTTCTACGTACTTCCAAATACACTCAAACACATTCTAAGGTGCTTCGAAGCAGTTTCTACGTACTTCCAAATACACTCAAACACATTCTAAGGTGCTTCGAAGCAGTTTCTACGTACTTCCAAACACATTCAATTACATTATAAGGTGCTTCGAAGCAGTTTTTACGTACTTCCAAACACATTCAAACACCTTTTAAGGTGCTTCGAAGTTGTTTCTACGTACTTCCAAACACATTCAAACACCTTTTAAGGTGCTTCGAAGTTGTTTCTACGTACTTTCAAACACATTCAAACACCTTTTAAGGTGCTTCGAAGCAGTTTATACGTACTTCCAAACACATTCAAACACCTTTTTAGGTGCTTCGGAGCAGTTTCTACGTACTTCCAAACACATTCAAACACCTTTTAAGGTGCTTCGAAGTTGTTTCTACGTACTTTCAAACACATTCAAACACCTTATAAGGTGCTTCGAAGCAGTTTATACGTACTTCCAAACACATTCAAACACCTTTTAAGGTGCTTCGAAGCAGTTTCTACGTACTTCCAAACAAATTCAAACACCTTTTAAGGTGCTTCGAAGTTGTTTCCACGTACTTTCAAACACATTCAAACACCTTTTAAGGTGCTTCGAAGTTGTTTCTACGTACTTTCAAACACATTCAAACACATTATAAGGTGCTTCGAAGCAGTTTATACGTACTTCCAAACACATTCAAACACTTTCTAAGGTGCTTCGAAGCAGTTTCTATGTACTTCCAAACACATTCAAACACCTTTTAAGGTGCTTCGAAGTTGTTTCTACGTACTTTCAAACACATTCAAACACCTTTTAAGGTGCTTCGAAGCAGTTTATACGTACTTCCAAACACATTCAAACACCTTTTAAGGTGCTTCGAAGCAGTTTCTACGTACTTCCAAATACACTCAAACACATTCTAAGGTGCTTCGAAGCAGTTTCTACGTACTTCCAAACACATTCAAACACATTATAAGGTGCTTCGAAGCAGTTTTTACGTACTTCCAAACACATTCAAACACCTTTTAAGGTGCTTCGAAGTTGTTTCTACGTACTTCCAAACACATTCAAACACCTTTTAAGGTGCTTCGAAGTTGTTTCTACGTACTTTCAAACACATTCAAACACCTTTTAAGGTGCTTCGAAGCAGTTTATACGTACTTCCAAACACATTCAAACACCTTTTTAGGTGCTTCGGAGCAGTTTCTACGTACTTCCAAACACATTCAAACACCTTTTAAGGTGCTTCGAAGTTGTTTCTACGTACTTTCAAACACATTCAAACACCTTATAAGGTGCTTCGAAGCAGTTTATACGTACTTCCAAACACATTCAAACACCTTTTTAGGTGCTTCGGAGCAGTTTCTACGTACTTCCAAACACATTCAAACACCTTTTAAGGTGCTTCGAAGTTGTTTCTACGTACTTTCAAACACATTCAAACACCTTTTAAGGTGCTTCGAAGTTGTTTCTACGTACTTTCAAACACATTCAAACACCTTTTAAGGTGCTTCGAAGCAGTTTATACGTACTTCCAAACACATTCAAACACATTCTAAGCTGCTTCGAAGCAGTTTCTACGTACTTCCAAATACACTCAAACACATTCTAAGGTGCTTCGAAGCAGTTTCTACGTACTTCCAAATACACGCAAACACATTCTAAGGTGCTTCGAAGCAGTTTTTACGTACTTCCAAACACACTCAAACACCTTTTAAGGTGCTGCGAAGCAGTTTATACGTACTTCCAAACACATTCAAACACCTTCTAAGGTGCTTCGAAGCAGCTTCTACGTACTTCCAAACACACTCAAAAACCTTTCAAGGTGCTTCGAAGCAGTTTCTACGTGCTTCCAAACACATTCAAACACTTTCTAAGGTGCTTCGAAGCAGTTTCTACGTACTTCCAAACACATTCAAACACTTTCTAAGGTGCTTCGAAGCAGTCTCTACGTACTTCCAAACACATTCAAACACTTTCTAAGGTGCTTCGAAGCAGTTTCTACGTACTTCCAAACACATTCAAACACCTTCTAAGGTGCTTCGAAGCAGTTTCTACGTACTTCCAAACACATTCAAACACTTTCTAAGGTGCTTCGAAGCAGTTTCTACGTACTTCCAAACACATTCAAACATTTTCTAAGGTGCTTCGAAGCAGTTTCTACGTACTTCCAAACACATTCAAACACTTTCTAAGGTGCTTCGAAGCAGTTTCTACGTACTTCCAAACACATTCAAACACTTTCTAAGGTGCTTCGAAGCAGTTTCTACGTACTTCCAAACACATTCAAACACCTTCTTAGGTGCTTCGAAGCAGTTTCTACGTACTTCCAAACACATTCAAACACTTTCTAAGGTGCTTCGAAGCAGTTTCTACGTACTTCCAAATACACTTAAACACCTTTTAAGGTGCTTCGAAGCAGTTTCTACGTACTTCCAAACACATTCAAACACCTTCTTAGGTGCTTCGAAGCAGTTTCTACGTACTTCCAAACACATTCAAACACTTTCTAAGGTGCTTCGAAGCAGTTTCTATGTACTTCCAAACACATTCAAACACTTTCTAAGGTGCTTCGAAGCAGTTTCTACGTACTTCCAAACACATTCAAACACTTTCTAAGGTGCTTCGAAGCAGTTTCTACGTACTTCCAAACACGTTCAAACACCTTCTAAGGTGCTTCGAAGCAGTTTCTACGTACTTCCAAACACATTCAAACACCTTCTAAGGTGCTTCGAAGCAGTTTCTTCGTACTTCCAAACACATTCAAACACCTTCTAAGGTGCTTCGAAGCAGTTTCTACGTACTTCCAAACACGTTCAAACAACTTCTAAGGTGCTTCGAAGCAGTTTCCTTGTACTTCCAAACACATTCAAACACTTTCTAAGGTGCTTCGAAGCAGTTTCTACGTACTTCCAAACACATTCAAACACCTTCTAAGGTGCTTCGAAGCTGTTTCTACGTACTTCCAAACACATTCAAACACCTTCTAAGGTGCTTCGAAGCTGTTTCTACGTACTTCCAAACACATTCAAACACCTTCTTAGGTGCTTCGAAGCAGTTTCTACGTACTTCCAAACACGTTCAAACAACTTCTAAGGTGCTTCGAAGCAGTTTCCTTGTACTTCCAAACACATTCAAACACTTTCTAAGGTGCTTCGAAGCAGTTTCTACGTACTTCCAAACACATTCAAACACCTTCTAAGGTGCTTCGAAGCAGTTTCCTTGTACTTCCAAACACATTCAAACACATTATAAGGTGCTTCGAAGCTGTTTCTACGTACTTCCAAACACGTTCAAACAACTTCTATGGTGCTTCGAAGCAGTTTCCTTGTACTTCCAAACACATTCAAACACTTTCTAAGGTGCTTCGAAGCAGTTTCTACGTACTTCCAAACACATTCAAACATTTTCTAAGGTGCTTCGAAGCAGTTTCTACGTACTTCCAAACACATTCAAACACTTTCTAAGGTGCTTCGAAGCATTTTCTACGTACTTCCAAACACGTTCAAACACCTTCTAAGGTGCTTCGAAGCAGTTTCTACGTACTTCCAAACACATTCAAACACCTTCTAAGGTGCTTCGAAGCTGTTTCTACGTACTTCCAAACACATTCAAACACTTTCTAAGGTGCTTCGAAGCAGTTTCTATGTACTTCCAAACACATTCAAACACTTTCTAAGGTGCTTCGAAGCAGTTTCTACGTACTTCCAAACACATTCAAACACTTTCTAAGGTGCTTCGAAGCAGTTTCTATGTACTTCCAAACACATTCAAACACTTTCTAAGGTGCTTCGAAGCTGTTTCTACGTACTTCCAAACACATTCAAACACTTTCTAAGGTGCTTCGAAGCAGTTTCTATGTACTTCCAAACACATTCAAACACTTTCTAAGGTGCTTCGAAGCAGTCTCTACGTACTTCCAAACACATTCAAACACTTTCTAAGGTGCTTCGAAGCAGTTTCTACGTACTTCCAAACACATTCAAACACTTTCTAAGGTGCTTCGAAGCAGTTTCTACGTACTTCCAAACACATTCAAACACTTTCTAAGGTGCTTCGAAGCAGTTTCTACGTACTTCCAAACACATTCAAACACCTTCTTAGGTGCTTCGAAGCAGTTTCTACGTACTTCCAAACACATTCAAACACCTTCTTAGGTGCTTCGAAGCAGTTTCTACGTACTTCCAAACACATTCAAACACCTTCTTAGGTGCTTCGAAGCAGTTTCTACGTACTTCCAAACACATTCAAACACCTTCTTAGGTGCTTCGAAGCAGTTTCTACGTACTTCCAAACACATTCAAACACCTTCTAAGGTGCTTCGAAGCAGTTTCTACGTACTTCCAAACACATTCAAACACTTTCTAAGGTGCTTCGAAGCAGTCTCTACGTACTTCCAAACACATTCAAACACTTTCTAAGGTGCTTCGAAGCAGTTTCTACGTACTTCCAAACACATTCAAACACTTTCTAAGGTGCTTCGAAGCAGTTTCTACGTACTTCCAAACACATTCAAACACATTCTAAGGTGCTTCGAAGCAGTTTCTACGTACTTCCAAACACATTCAAACACCTTCTTAGGTGCTTCGAAGCAGTTTCTACGTACTTCCAAACACATTCAAACACCTTCTTAGGTGCTTCGAAGCAGTTTCTACGTACTTCCAAACACATTCAAACACCTTCTTAGGTGCTTCGAAGCAGTTTCTACGTACTTCCAAACACATTCAAACACCTTCTTAGGTGCTTCGAAGCAGTTTCTACGTACTTCCAAACACATTCAAACACTTTCTAAGGTGCTTCGAAGCAGTTTCTACGTACTTCCAAACACATTCAAACACCTTCTTAGGTGCTTCGAAGCAGTTTCTACGTACTTCCAAACACATTCAAACACTTTCTAAGGTGCTTCGAAGCAGTTTCTACGTACTTCCAAACACATTCAAACACTTTCTAAGGTGCTTCGAAGCAGTTTCCTTGTACTTTCAAACACATTCAAACACTTTCTAAGGTGCTTCGAAGCAGTTTCTACGTACTTCCAAACACATTCAAACACATTCTAAGGTGCTTCGAAGCAGTTTCTACGTACTTCCAAACACATTCAAACATCTTCTAAGGTGCTTCGAAGCAGTTTCTACGTACTTTCAAACACATTCAAACACATTAAAAGGTGCTTCGAAGCAGTTTCTACGTACTTCCAAACACACTCAAACACATTCTAAGGTGCTTCGAAGCAGTTTCTACGTACTTCCAAACACATTCAAACACCTTCTTAGGTGCTTCGAAGCAGTTTCTACGTACTTCCAAACACATTCAAACACCTTCTTAGGTGCTTCGAAGCAGTTTCTACGTACTTCCAAACACATTCAAACACCTTCTTAGGTGCTTCGAAGCAGTTTCTACGTACTTCCAAACACATTCAAACACCTTCTTAGGTGCTTCGAAGCAGTTTCTACGTACTTCCAAACACATTCAAACACTTTCTAAGGTGCTTCGAAGCAGTTTCTACGTACTTCCAAACACATTCAAACACCTTCTAAGGTGCTTCGAAGCAGTTTCTACGTACTTCCAAACACATTCAAACACTTTCTAAGGTGCTTCGAAGCAGTTTCTACGTACTTCCAAACACATTCAAACACCTTCTTAGGTGCTTCGAAGCAGTTTCTACGTACTTCCAAACACATTCAAACACTTTCTAAGGTGCTTCGAAGCAGTTTCTACGTACTTCCAAACACATTCAAACACTTTCTAAGGTGCTTCGAAGCAGTTTCCTTGTACTTTCAAACACATTCAAACACTTTCTAAGGTGCTTCGAAGCAGTTTCTACGTACTTCCAAACACATTCAAACACCTTCTAAGGTGCTTCGAAGCAGTTTCTACGTACTTCCAAACACTTTCAAACACCTTCTAAGGTGCTTCGAAGCAGTTTCTACGTACTTCCAAACACATTCAAACACCTTCTAAGGTGCTTCGAAGCTGTTTCTACGTACTTCCAAACACATTCAAACACCTTCTAAGGTGCTTCGAAGCAGTTTCTACGTACTTCCAAACACATTCAAACACTTTCTAAGGTGCTTCGAAGCAGTTTCTACGTACTTCCAAACACATTCAAACACTTTCTAAGGTGCTTCGAAGCAGTTTCTACGTACTTCCAAACACATTCAAACACCTTCTTAGGTGCTTCGAAGCAGTTTCTACGTACTTCCAAACACATTCAAACACCTTCTTAGGTGCTTCGAAGCAGATTCTACGTACTTCCAAACACATTCAAACACCTTCTTAGGTGCTTCGAAGCAGTTTCTACGTACTTCCAAACACATTCAAACACCTTCTTAGGTGCTTCGAAGCAGTTTCTACGTACTTCCAAACACATTCAAACACTTTCTAAGGTGCTTCGAAGCAGTTTCTACGTACTTCCAAACACATTCAAACACCTTCTTAGGTGCTTCGAAGCAGTTTCTACGTACTTCCAAACACATTCAAACACCTTCTTAGGTGCTTCGAAGCAGTTTCTACGTACTTCCAAACACATTCAAACACTTTCTAAGGTGCTTCGAAGCAGTTTCTACGTACTTCCAAACACATTCAAACACCTTCTAAGGTGCTTCGAAGCAGTTTCTACGTACTTCCAAACACATTCAAACACCTTCTTAGGTGCTTCGAAGCAGTCTCTACGTACTTCCAAACACATTCAAACACTTTCTAAGGTGCTTCGAAGCAGTTTCTACGTACTTCCAAACACATTCAAACACTTTCTAAGGTGCTTCGAAGCAGTTTCTACGTACTTCCAAACACATTCAAACACTTTCTAAGGTGCTTCGAAGCAGTTTCTACGTACTTCCAAACACATTCAAACACCTTCTTAGGTGCTTCGAAGCAGTTTCTACGTACTTCCAAACACATTCAAACACCTTCTTAGGTGCTTCGAAGCAGTTTCTACGTACTTCCAAACACATTCAAACACCTTCTTAGGTGCTTCGAAGCAGTTTCTACGTACTTCCAAACACATTCAAACACCTTCTAAGGTGCTTCGAAGCAGTTTCTACGTACTTCCAAACACATTCAAACACTTTCTAAGGTGCTTCGAAGCAGTCTCTACGTACTTCCAAACACATTCAAACACTTTCTAAGGTGCTTCGAAGCAGTTTCTACGTACTTCCAAACACATTCAAACACTTTCTAAGGTGCTTCGAAGCAGTTTCTACGTACTTCCAAACACATTCAAACACCTTCTTAGGTGCTTCGAAGCAGTTTCTACGTACTTCCAAACACATTCAAACACCTTCTTAGGTGCTTCGAAGCAGTTTCTACGTACTTCCAAACACATTCAAACACCTTCTTAGGTGCTTCGAAGCAGTTTCTACGTACTTCCAAACACATTCAAACACCTTCTTAGGTGCTTCGAAGCAGTTTCTACGTACTTCCAAACACATTCAAACACCTTCTTAGGTGCTTCGAAGCAGTTTCTACGTACTTCCAAACACATTCAAACACCTTCTTAGGTGCTTCGAAGCAGTTTCTACGTACTTCCAAACACATTCAAACACTTTCTAAGGTGCTTCGAAGCAGTTTCTACGTACTTCCAAACACATTCAAACACTTTCTAAGGTGCTTCGAAGCAGTTTCTACGTACTTCCAAACACATTCAAACACCTTCTTAGGTGCTTCGAAGCAGTTTCTACGTACTTCCAAACACATTCAAACACTTTCTAAGGTGCTTCGAAGCAGTTTCTACGTACTTCCAAACACATTCAAACACATTCTAAGGTGCTTCGAAGCAGTTTCCTTGTACTTTCAAACACATTCAAACACTTTCTAAGGTGCTTCGAAGCAGTTTCTACGTACTTCCAAACACATTCAAACACCTTCTAAGGTGCTTCGAAGCAGTTTCTACGTACTTCCAAACACATTCAAACACCTTCTAAGGTGCTTCGAAGCAGTTTCTACGTACTTCCAAACACATTCAAACACCTTCTAAGGTGCTTCGAAGCTGTTTCTACGTACTTCCAAACACATTCAAACACTTTCTAAGGTGCTTCGAAGCAGTTTCTACGTACTTCCAAACACATTCAAACACTTTCTAAGGTGCTTCGAAGCAGTTTCTACGTACTTCCAAACACATTCAAACACCTTCTTAGGTGCTTCGAAGCATTTTCTACGTACTTCCAAACACATTCAAACACCTTCTAAGGTGCTTCGAAGCAGTTTCTACGTACTTCCAAACACATTCAAACACCTTCTTAGGTGCTTCGAAGCAGTTTCTACGTACTTCCAAACACATTCAAACACCTTCTAAGGTGCTTCGAAGCAGTTTCTACGTACTTCCAAACACATTCAAACACTTTCTAAGGTGCTTCGAAGCAGTCTCTACGTACTTCCAAACACATTCAAACACTTTCTAAGGTGCTTCGAAGCAGTTTCTACGTACTTCCAAACACATTCAAACACTTTCTAAGGTGCTTCGAAGCAGTTTCTACGTACTTCCAAACACATTCAAACACTTTCTAAGGTGCTTCGAAGCAGTTTCTACGTTCTTCCAAACACATTCAAACACCTTCTAAGGTGCTTCGAAGCAGTTTCTACGTACTTCCAAACACATTCAAACACCTTCTTAGGTGCTTCGAAGCAGTTTCTACGTACTTCCAAACACATTCAAACACTTTCTAAGGTGCTTCGAAGCAGTTTCTACGTACTTCCAAACACATTCAAACACCTTCTTAGGTGCTTCGAAGCAGTTTCTACGTACTTCCAAACACATTCAAACACCTTCTAAGGTGCTTCGAAGCAGTTTCTACGTACTTCCAAACACATTCAAACACTTTCTAAGGTGCTTCGAAGCAGTTTCTACGTACTTCCAAACACATTCAAACACCTTCTTAGGTGCTTCGAAGCAGTTTCTACGTACTTCCAAACACATTCAAACACTTTCTAAGGTGCTTCGAAGCAGTTTCTACGTACTTCCAAACACATTCAAACACTTTCTAAGGTGCTTCGAAGCAGTTTCCTTGTACTTTCAAACACATTCAAACACTTTCTAAGGTGCTTCGAAGCAGTTTCTACGTACTTCCAAACACATTCAAACACCTTCTAAGGTGCTTCGAAGCAGTTTCTACGTACTTCCAAACACTTTCAAACACCTTCTAAGGTGCTTCGAAGCAGTTTCTACGTACTTCCAAACACATTCAAACACCTTCTAAGGTGCTTCGAAGCTGTTTCTACGTACTTCCAAACACATTCAAACACTTTCTAAGGTGCTTCGAAGCAGTCTCTACGTACTTCCAAACACATTCAAACACTTTCTAAGGTGCTTCGAAGCAGTTTCTACGTACTTCCAAACACATTCAAACACTTTCTAAGGTGCTTCGAAGCAGTTTCTACGTACTTCCAAACACATTCAAACACTTTCTAAGGTGCTTCGAAGCAGTTTCTACGTACTTCCAAACACATTCAAACACCTTCTAAGGTGCTTCGAAGCAGTTTCTACGTACTTCCAAACACATTCAAACACCTTCTTAGGTGCTTCGAAGCAGTTTCTACGTACTTCCAAACACATTCAAACACCTTCTTAGGTGCTTCGAAGCAGTTTCTACGTACTTCCAAACACATTCAAACACCTTCTTAGGTGCTTCGAAGCAGTTTCTACGTACTTCCAAACACATTCAAACACTTTCTAAGGTGCTTCGAAGCAGTTTCTACGTACTTCCAAACACATTCAAACACCTTCTTAGGTGCTTCGAAGCAGTTTCTACGTACTTCCAAACACATTCAAACACTTTCTAAGGTGCTTCGAAGCAGTTTCTACGTACTTCCAAACACATTCAAACACCTTCTAAGGTGCTTCGAAGCAGTTTCTACGTACTTCCAAACACATTCAAACACTTTCTAAGGTGCTTCGAAGCAGTTTCTACGTACTTCCAAACACATTCAAACACCTTCTTAGGTGCTTCGAAGCAGTTTCTACGTACTTCCAAACACATTCAAACACTTTCTAAGGTGCTTCGAAGCAGTTTCTACGTACTTCCAAACACATTCAAACACTTTCTAAGGTGCTTCGAAGCAGTTTCCTTGTACTTTCAAACACATTCAAACACTTTCTAAGGTGCTTCGAAGCAGTTTCTACGTACTTCCAAACACATTCAAACACCTTCTAAGGTGCTTCGAAGCAGTTTCTACGTACTTCCAAACACTTTCAAACACCTTCTAAGGTGCTTCGAAGCAGTTTCTACGTACTTCCAAACACATTCAAACACCTTCTAAGGTGCTTCGAAGCAGTTTCTACGTACTTCCAAACACATTCAAACACCTTCTTAGGTGCTTCGAAGCAGTTTCTACGTACTTCCAAACACATTCAAACACCTTCTAAGGTGCTTCGAAGCAGTTTCTACGTACTTCCAAACACATTCAAACACATTATAAGGTGCTTCGAAGCAGTTTCTACGTGCTTCCAAACACATTCAAACACTTTCTAAGGTGCTTCGAAGCAGTTTCTACGTACTTCCAAACACATTCAAACACTTTCTAAGGTGCTTCGAAGCAGTTTCTATGTACTTCCAAACACATTCAAACACTTTCTAAGGTGCTTCGAAGCAGTTTCTACGTACTTCCAAACACATTCAAACACATTCTAAGGTGCTTCGAAGCAGTTTCTACGTACTTTCAAACACATTCAAACACCTTTTAAGGTGCTTCGAAGCAGCTTCTACGTACTTCCAAACACATTCAAACACCTTCTAAGGTGCTTCGAAGCAGTTTCTACGTACTTCCAAACACATTCAAGCACCTTTTAAGGTGCTTCGAAGCAGTTTCTACGTACTTTCAAACACATTCAAACACATTATAAGGTGCTTCGAAGCAGTTTCTACGTACTTCCAAACACATTCAAACACATTCTAAGGTGCTTCGAAGCAGTTTCTACGTACTTTCAAACACATTCAAACACTTTCTAAGGTGCTTCGAAGCAGTTTCTGCGTATTTCCAAACACATTCAAACACATTCTAAGGTGCTTCGAAGCAGTTTCTACGTACTTCCAAACACATTCAAACACATTATAAGGTGCTTCGAAGCAGTTTCTACGTACTTTCAAACACATTCAAACACATTATAAGGTGCTTCGAAGCAGTTTCTACGTACTTCCAAACACATTCAAACACCTTCTAAGGTGCTTCGAAGCAGTTTCTACGTACTTCCAAACACATTCAAACACCTTCTAAGGTGCTTCGAAGCAGTTTCTACGTACTTTCAAACACATTCAAACACTTTCTAAGGTGCTTCGAAGCAGTTTCTACGTACTTCCAAACACATTCAAACACATTATAAGGTGCTTCGAAGCAGTTTCTACGTACTTTCAAACACATTCAAACATCTTCTAAGGTGCTTCGAAGCAGTTTCTACGTACTTCCAAACACATTCAAACACATTATAAGGTGCTTCGAAGCAGTTTCTACGTACTTCCAAACACATTCAAACACATTCTAAGGTGCTTCGAAGCAGTTTCTACGTACTTTCAAACACATTCAAACACCTTTAAAGGTGCTTCGAAGCAGTTTCTACGTACTTCCAAACACATTCAAACATCTTCTAAGGTGCTTCGAAGCAGTTTCTACGTACTTCCAAACACATTCAAACATCTTCTAAGGTGCTTCGAAGCAGTTTCTACGTACTTCCAAACACATTCAAACACATTATAAGGTGCTTCGAAGCAGTTTCTACGTACTTCCAAACACATTCAAACACATTATAAGGTGCTTCGAAGCAGTTTCTACGTACTTCCAAACACACTCAAACACATTCTAAGGTGCTTCGAAGCAGTTTCTACGTACTTCCAAACACATTCAAACATCTTCTAAGGTGCTTCGAAGCAGTTTCTACGTACTTCCAAACACATTCAAACACATTATAAGGTGCTTCGAAGCAGTTTCTACGTACTTTCAAACACATTCAAACACATTATAAGGTGCTTCGAAGCAGTTTCTACGTACTTTCAAACACATTCAAACACATTATAAGGTGCTTCGAAGCAGTTTCTACGTACTTTCAAACACATTCAAACACATTATAAGGTGCTTCGAAGCAGTTTCTACGTACTTCCAAACACATTCAAACACATTATAAGGTGCTTCGAAGCAGTTTCCACGTGCTTCCAAACACATTCAAACACATTATAAGGTGCTTCGAAGCAGTTTCTACGTACTTCCAAACACATTCAAACACTTTCTAAGGTGCTTCGAAGCAGTTTCTACGTACTTCCAAACACATTCAAACATTTTCTAAGGTGCTTCGAAGCAGTTTCTACGTACTTCCAAACACATTCAAACACATTATAAGGTGCTTCGAAGCAGTTTCTACGTACTTTCAAACACATTCAAACACATTATAAGGTGCTTCGAAGCAGCTTCTACGTACTTCCAAACACATTCAAACACATTATAAGGTGCTTCGAAGCAGTTTCTACGTACTTCCAAACACATTCAAACACATTCTAAGGTGCTTCGAAGCAGTTTCTACGTACTTTCAAACACATTCAAACACCTTTAAAGGTGCTTCGAAGCAGCTTCTACGTACTTCCAAACACATTCAAACACTTTCTAAGGTGCTTCGAAGCAGTTTCTACGTACTTCCAAACACATTCAAACATCTTCTAAGGTGCTTCGAAGCAGTTTCTACGTACTTCCAAACACATTCAAACACCTTCTAAGGTGCTTCGAAGCAGTTTCTACGTACTTTCAAACACATTCAAACACATTATAAGGTGCTTCGAAGCAGTTTCTACGTACTTTCAAACACATTCAAACACATTATAAGGTGCTTCGAAGCAGTTTCTACGTACTTTCAAACACATTCAAACACATTATAAGGTGCTTCGAAGCAGTTTCTACGTACTTCCAAACACATTCAAACACATTATAAGGTGCTTCGAAGCAGTTTCTACGTACTTCCAAACACATTCAAACACATTCTAAGGTGCTTCGAAGCAGTTTCTACGTACTTCCAAACACATTCAAACACTTTCTAAGGTGCTTCGAAGCAGTTTCTACGTACTTCCAAACACATTCAAACATCTTCTAAGGTGCTTCGAAGCAGTTTCTACGTACTTCCAAACACATTCAAACACATTATAAGGTGCTTCGAAGCAGTTTCTACGTACTTTCAAACACATTCAAACACATTATAAGGTGCTTCGAAGCAGTTTCTACGTACTTCCAAACACATTCAAACACATTATAAGGTGCTTCGAAGCAGTTTCTACGTACTTCCAAACACATTCAAACACATTATAAGGTGCTTCGAAGCAGTTTCTACGTACTTCCAAACACATTCAAACACATTCTAAGGTGCTTCGAAGCAGTTTCCACGTGCTTCCAAACACATTCAAACACATTATAAGGTGCTTCGAAGCAGTTTCTACGTACTTCCAAACACATTCAAACACTTTCTAAGGTGCTTCGAAGCAGTTTCTACGTACTTCCAAACACATTCAAACATCTTCTAAGGTGCTTCGAAGCAGTTTCTACGTACTTCCAAACACATTCAAACACATTATAAGGTGCTTCGAAGCAGTTTCTACGTACTTCCAAACACATTCAAACACATTCTAAGGTGCTTCGAAGCAGTTTCTACGTACTTCCAAACACATTCAAACATCTTCTAAGGTGCTTCGAAGCAGTTTCTACGTACTTCCAAACACATTCAAACACATTATAAGGTGCTTCGAAGCAGTTTCTACGTACTTCCAAACACATTCAAACACATTCTAAGGTGCTTCGAAGCAGTTTCTACGTACTTCCAAACACATTCAAACATCTTCTAAGGTGCTTCGAAGCAGTTTCTACGTACTTCCAAACACATTCAAACACATTATAAGGTGCTTCGAAGCAGTTTCTACGTACTTCCAAACACATTCAAACACTTTCTAAGGTGCTTCGAAGCAGTTTCTACGTACTTCCAAACACATTCAAACATCTTCTAAGGTGCTTCGAAGCAGTTTCTACGTACTTCCAAACACATTCAAACACATTATAAGGTGCTTCGAAGCAGTTTCTACGTACTTCCAAACACATTCAAACACATTCTAAGGTGCTTCGAAGCAGTTTCTACGTACTTTCAAACACATTCAAACACCTTTAAAGGTGCTTCGAAGCAGCTTCTACGTACTTCCAAACACATTCAAACACTTTCTAAGGTGCTTCGAAGCAGTTTCTACGTACTTCCAAACACATTCAAACATCTTCTAAGGTGCTTCGAAGCAGTTTCTACGTACTTCCAAACACATTCAAACACATTCTAAGGTGCTTCGAAGCAGTTTCTACGTACTTTCAAACACATTCAAACACATTATAAGGTGCTTCGAAGCAGTTTCTACGTACTTTCAAACACATTCAAACACATTATAAGGTGCTTCGAAGCAGTTTCTACGTACTTTCAAACACATTCAAACACATTATAAGGTGCTTCGAAGCAGTTTCTACGTACTTTCAAACACATTCAAACACATTATAAGGTGCTTCGAAGCAGTTTCTACGTACTTTCAAACACATTCAAACACATTATAAGGTGCTTCGAAGCAGTTTCTACGTACTTTCAAACACATTCAAACACATTATAAGGTGCTTCGAAGCAGTTTCTACGTACTTCCAAACACATTCAAACACATTATAAGGTGCTTCGAAGCAGTTTCTACGTACTTCCAAACACATTCAAACACATTCTAAGGTGCTTCGAAGCAGTTTCTACGTACTTCCAAACACATTCAAACACTTTCTAAGGTGCTTCGAAGCAGTTTCTACGTACTTCCAAACACATTCAAACATCTTCTAAGGTGCTTCGAAGCAGTTTCTACGTACTTCCAAACACATTCAAACACATTATAAGGTGCTTCGAAGCAGTTTCTACGTACTTTCAAACACATTCAAACACATTATAAGGTGCTTCGAAGCAGTTTCTACATACTTTCAAACACATTCAAACACATTATAAGGTGCTTCGAAGCAGTTTCTACGTACTTTCAAACACATTCAAACACATTATAAGGTGCTTCGAAGCAGTTTCTACGTACTTCCAAACACATTCAAACACATTATAAGGTGCTTCGAAGCAGTTTCCACGTGCTTCCAAACACATTCAAACACATTATAAGGTGCTTCGAAGCAGTTTCTACGTACTTCCAAACACATTCAAACACTTTCTAAGGTGCTTCGAAGCAGTTTCTACGTACTTCCAAACACATTCAAACATCTTCTAAGGTGCTTCGAAGCAGTTTCCACGTGCTTCCAAACACATTCAAACACATTATAAGGTGCTTCGAAGCAGTTTCTACGTACTTCCAAACACATTCAAACACTTTCTAAGGTGCTTCGAAGCAGTTTCTACGTACTTCCAAACACATTCAAACATCTTCTAAGGTGCTTCGAAGCAGTTTCCACGTGCTTCCAAACACATTCAAACACATTATAAGGTGCTTCGAAGCAGTTTCTACGTACTTCCAAACACATTCAAACACTTTCTAAGGTGCTTCGAAGCAGTTTCTACGTACTTCCAAACACATTCAAACATCTTCTAAGGTGCTTCGAAGCAGTTTCTACGTACTTCCAAACACATTCAAACACATTATAAGGTGCTTCGAAGCAGTTTCTACGTACTTCCAAACACATTCAAACACTTTCTAAGGTGCTTCGAAGCAGTTTCTACGTACTTCCAAACACATTCAAACATCTTCTAAGGTGCTTCGAAGCAGTTTCTACGTACTTCCAAACACATTCAAACACATTATAAGGTGCTTCGAAGCAGTTTCTACGTACTTCCAAACACATTCAAACACATTCTAAGGTGCTTCGAAGCAGTTTCTACGTACTTTCAAACACATTCAAACACCTTTAAAGGTGCTTCGAAGCAGCTTCTACGTACTTCCAAACACATTCAAACACTTTCTAAGGTGCTTCGAAGCAGTTTCTACGTACTTCCAAACACATTCAAACATCTTCTAAGGTGCTTCGAAGCAGTTTCTACGTACTTCCAAACACATTCAAACACATTATAAGGTGCTTCGAAGCAGTTTCTACGTACTTTCAAACACATTCAAACACATTATAAGGTGCTTCGAAGCAGTTTCTACGTACTTTCAAACACATTCAAACACATTATAAGGTGCTTCGAAGCAGTTTCTACGTACTTTCAAACACATTCAAACACATTATAAGGTGCTTCGAAGCAGTTTCTACGTACTTCCAAACACATTCAAACACTTTCTAAGGTGCTTCGAAGCAGTTTCTACGTACTTCCAAACACATTCAAACACATTATAAGGTGCTTCGAAGCAGTTTCTACGTACTTTCAAACACATTCAAACACATTATAAGGTGCTTCGAAGCAGCTTCTACGTACTTCCAAACACATTCAAACACATTATAAGGTGCTTCGAAGCAGTTTCTACGTACTTTCAAACACATTCAAACACATTATAAGGTGCTTCGAAGCAGTTTCTACGTACTTTCAAACACATTCAAACACATTATAAGGTGCTTCGAAGCAGTTTCTACGTACTTCCAAACACATTCAAACACATTATAAGGTGCTTCGAAGCAGTTTCTACGTACTTCCAAACACATTCAAACATCTTCTAAGGTGCTTCGAAGCAGTTTCTACGTACTTCCAAACACATTCAAACACTTTCTAAGGTGCTTCGAAGCAGTTTCTACGTACTTCCAAACACATTCAAACACATTATAAGGTGCTTCGAAGCAGTTTCTACGTACTTTCAAACACATTCAAACACATTATAAGGTGCTTCGAAGCAGCTTCTACGTACTTCCAAACACATTCAAACACATTATAAGGTGCTTCGAAGCAGTTTCTACGTACTTTCAAACACATTCAAACACATTATAAGGTGCTTCGAAGCAGTTTCTACGTACTTCCAAACACATTCAAACACTTTCTAAGGTGCTTCGAAGCAGTTTCTACGTACTTCCAAACACATTCAAACACATTATAAGGTGCTTCGAAGCAGTTTCTACGTACTTTCAAACACATTCAAACACATTATAAGGTGCTTCGAAGCAGTTTCTACGTACTTTCAAACACATTCAAACACATTATAAGGTGCTTCGAAGCAGTTTCTACGTACTTCCAAACACATTCAAACACATTATAAGGTGCTTCGAAGCAGTTTCTACGTACTTCCAAACACATTCAAACACATTATAAGGTGCTTCGAAGCAGTTTCTACGTACTTCCAAACACATTCAAACATCTTCTAAGGTGCTTCGAAGCAGTTTCTACGTACTTCCAAACACATTCAAACACATTATAAGGTGCTTCGAAGCAGTTTCTACGTACTTTCAAACACATTCAAACACTTTCTAAGGTGCTTCGAAGCAGTTTCTACGTACTTTCAAACACATTCAAACACATTATAAGGTGCTTCGAAGCAGTTTCTACGTACTTTCAAACACATTCAAACACATTATAAGGTGCTTCGAAGCAGCTTCTACGTACTTCCAAACACATTCAAACACATTCTAAGGTGCTTCGAAGCAGTTTCTACGTACTTCCAAACACATTCAAACACTTTCTAAGGTGCTTCGAAGCAGTTTCTACGTACTTCCAAACACATTCAAACATCTTCTAAGGTGCTTCGAAGCAGTTTCTACGTACTTCCAAACACATTCAAACACATTATAAGGTGCTTCGAAGCAGTTTCTACGTACTTTCAAACACATTCAAACACATTATAAGGTGCTTCGAAGCAGCTTCTACGTACTTCCAAACACATTCAAACACATTATAAGGTGCTTCGAAGCAGTTTCTACGTACTTCCAAACACATTCAAACACATTATAAGGTGCTTCGAAGCAGTTTCTACGTACTTCCAAACACATTCAAACACATTCTAAGGTGCTTCGAAGCAGTTTCTACGTACTTCCAAACACACTCAAACACATTCTAAGGTGCTTCGAAGCAGTTTCTACGTACTTCCAAACACATTCAAACATCTTCTAAGGTGCTTCGAAGCAGTTTCTACGTACTTCCAAACACATTCAAACACATTATAAGGTGCTTCGAAGCAGTTTCTACGTACTTTCAAACACATTCAAACACATTATAAGGTGCTTCGAAGCAGTTTCTACGTACTTTCAAACACATTCAAACACATTATAAGGTGCTTCGAAGCAGTTTCTACGTACTTCCAAACACATTCAAACACATTATAAGGTGCTTCGAAGCAGTTTCTACGTACTTCCAAACACATTCAAACACATTCTAAGGTGCTTCGAAGCAGTTTCTACGTACTTCCAAACACATTCAAACACTTTCTAAGGTGCTTCGAAGCAGTTTCTACGTACTTCCAAACACATTCAAACATCTTCTAAGGTGCTTCGAAGCAGTTTCTACGTACTTCCAAACACATTCAAACACATTATAAGGTGCTTCGAAGCAGTTTCTACGTACTTTCAAACACATTCAAACACATTATAAGGTGCTTCGAAGCAGCTTCTACGTACTTCCAAACACATTCAAACACATTATAAGGTGCTTCGAAGCAGTTTCTACGTACTTCCAAACACATTCAAACACATTCTAAGGTGCTTCGAAGCAGTTTCTACGTACTTTCAAACACATTCAAACACCTTTAAAGGTGCTTCGAAGCAGCTTCTACGTACTTCCAAACACATTCAAACACCTTCTAAGGTGCTTCGAAGCAGTTTCTACGTACTTCCAAACACATTCAAACACATTATAAGGTGCTTCGAAGCAGTTTCTACGTACTTCCAAACACATTCAAACACTTTCTAAGGTGCTTCGAAGCAGTTTCTACGTACTTCCAAACACACTCAAACACATTCTAAGGTGCTTCGAAGCAGTTTCTACGTACTTCCAAACAAATTCAAACACTTTCTAAGGTGCTTCGAAGCAGTTTCTGCGTATTTCCAAACACATTCAAACACATTCTAAGGTGCTTCGAAGCAGTTTCTACGTACTTCCAAACACATTCAAACATCTTCTAAGGTGCTTCGAAGCAGTTTCTACGTACTTCCAAACACATTCAAACACATTATAAGTTGCTTCGAAGCAGTTTCTACGTACTTTCAAACACATTCAAACACATTATAAGGTGCTTCGAAGCAGTTTCTACGTACTTCCAAACACATTCAAACACCTTCTAAGGTGCTTCGAAGCAGTTTCTACGTACTTCCAAACACATTCAAACACATTCTAAGGTGCTTCGAAGCAGTTTCTACGTACTTTCAAACACATTCAAGCACATTATAAGGTGCTTCGAAGCAGTTTCTACGTACTTCCAAACACATTCAAACACATTCTACGGTGCTTCGAAGCACTTTCTACGTACTTCCAAACACATTCAAACACATTCTAAGGTGCTTCGAAGCAGTTTCTACGTACTTTCAAACACATTCAAGCACATTATAAGGTGCTTCGAAGCAGTTTCTACGTACTTCCAAACACATTCAAACACATTCTACGGTGCTTCGAAGCACTTTCTACGTACTTCCAAACACATTCAAACACATTCTAAGGTGCTTCGAAGCAGTTTCTACGTACTTCCAAACACATTCAAACACCTTCTAAGGTGCTTCGAAGCAGTTTCTACGTACTTTCAAACACATTCAAACACATTCTAAGGTGCTTCGAAGCAGTTTCTACGTACTTCCAAACACATTCAAACACCTTCTAAGGTGCTTCGAAGCAGTTTCTACGTACTTTCAAACACATTCAAACACTTTCTAAGGTGCTTCGAAGCAGTTTCTACGTACTTCCAAACACATTCAAACACATTATAAGGTGCTTCGAAGCAGTTTCTACGTACTTTCAAACACATTCAAACACATTATAAGGTGCTTCGAAGCAGTTTCTACGTACTTCCAAACACACTCAAACACATTCTAAGGTGCTTCGAAGCAGTTTCTACGTACTTCCAAACACATTCAAACATCTTCTAAGGTGCTTCGAAGCAGTTTCTACGTACTTCCAAACACATTCAAACACATTATAAGGTGCTTCGAAGCAGTTTCTACGTACTTTCAAACACATTCAAACACCTTCTTAGGTGCTTCGAAGCAGTTTCTACGTACTTCCAAACACATTCAAACACATTCTAAGGTGCTTCGAAGCAGTTTCTACGTACTTTCAAACACATTCAAACACATTCTAAGGTGCTTCGAAGCAGTTTCTACGTACTTTCAAACACATTCAAACACACTATAAGGTGCTTCGAAGCAGTTTCTACGTACTTCCAAACATATTTAAACACATTCTAAGGTGCTTCGAAGCAGTTTCTACGTACTTCCAAACACATTCAAACACATTCTAAGGTGCTTCGAAGCAGTTTCTACGTACTTCCAAACACATTCAAACACTTTCTAAGGTGCTTCGAAGCAGTTTCTACGTACTTCCAAACACATTCAAACACCTTCTAAGGTGCTTCGAAGCAGTTTCTACGTACTTCCAAACACATTCAAACACTTTCTAAGGTGCTTCGAAGCAGTTTCTACGTACTTTCAAACACATTCAAGCACATTATAAGGTGCTTCGAAGCAGTTTCTACGTACTTCCAAACACATTCAAACACATTCTAAGGTGCTTCGAAGCAGTTTCTACGTACTTTCAAACACATTCAAACACATTATAAGGTGCTTCGAAGCAGTTTCTACGTACTTCCAAACATATTCAAACACATTCTAAGGTGCTTCGAAGCAGTTTCTACGTACTTCCAAACACATTCAAACACATTATAAGGTGCTTCGAAGCAGTTTCTACGTACTTCCAAACACATTCAAACACATTCTAAGGTGCTTCGAAGCAGTTTCTACGTACTTTCAAACACATTCAAACACATTCTAAGGTGCTTCGAAGCAGTTTCTACGTACTTTCAAACACATTCAAACACATTATAAGGTGCTTCGAAGCAGTTTCTACGTACTTCCAAACATATTCAAACACATTCTAAGGTGCTTCGAAGCAGTTTCTACGTACTTCCAAACACATTCAAACACATTCTAAGGTGCTTCGAAGCAGTTTCTACGTACTTCCAAACACATTCAAACACTTTCTAAGGTGCTTCGAAGCAGTTTCTACGTACTTTCAAACACATTCAAGCACATTATAAGGTGCTTCGAAGCAGTTTCTACGTACTTCCAAACACATTCAAACACATTCTAAGGTGCTTCGAAGCAGTTTCTACGTACTTTCAAACACATTCAAACACATTATAAGGTGCTTCGAAGCAGTTTCTACGTACTTCCAAACATATTCAAACACATTCTAAGGTGCTTCGAACCAGTTTCTACGTACTTCCAAACACATTCAAACACCTTCTTAGGTGCTTCGAAGCAGTTTCTACGTACTTCCAAACACATTCAAACACATTCTAAGGTGCTTCGAAGCAGTTTCTACGTACTTTCAAACACATTCAAACACATTCTAAGGTGCTTCGAAGCAGTTTCTACGTACTTTCAAACACATTCAAACACATTATAAGGTGCTTCGAAGCAGTTTCTACGTACTTCCAAACATATTCAAACACATTCTAAGGTGCTTCGAAGCAGTTTCTACGTACTTCCAAACACATTCAAACACATTCTAAGGTGCTTCGAAGCAGTTTCTACGTACTTCCAAACACATTCAAACACTTTCTAAGGTGCTTCGAAGCAGTTTCTACGTACTTCCAAACATATTCAAACACATTCTAAGGTGCTTCGAAGCAGTTTCTACGTACTTCCAAACACATTCAAACACTTTCTAAGGTGCTTCGAAGCAGTTTCTACGTACTTTCAAACACATTCAAGCACATTATAAGGTGCTTCGAAGCAGTTTCTACGTACTTCCAAACACATTCAAACACATTCTAAGGTGCTTCGAAGCAGTTTCTACGTACTTTCAAACACATTCAAACACATTATAAGGTGCTTCGAAGCAGTTTCTACGTACTTCCAAACATATTCAAACACATTCTAAGGTGCTTCGAAGCAGTTTCTACGTACTTCCAAACACATTCAAACACATTATAAGGTGCTTCGAAGCAGTTTCTACGTACTTCCAAACACATTCATACACATTATAAGGTGCTTCGAAGCAGTTTCTACGTACTTCCAAACATATTCAAACACATTCTAAGGTGCTTCGAAGCAGTTTCTACGTACTTCCAAACATATTCAAACACATTCTAAGGTGCTTCGAAGCAGTTTCTACGTACTTCCAAACACATTCAAACACTTTCTAAGGTGCTTCGAAGCAGTTTCTACGTACTTCCAAACACATTCAAGCACATTATAAGGTGCTTCGAAGCAGTTTCTACGTACTTCCAAACACATTCAAACACATTCTAAGGTGCTTCGAAGCAGTTTCTACGTACTTCCAAACACATTCAAACACCTTCTAAGGTGCTTCGAAGCAGTTTCTACGTACTTCCAAACACATTCAAACATCTTTTAAGATGCTTCGATGCAGTTTCTACGTACTTCCAAACACATTCAAACACATTCTAAGGTGCTTCGAAGCAGTTTCTACGTACTTCCAAACACATTCAAACACATTCTAAGGTGCTTCGAAGCAGTTTCTACGTACTTCCAAACACATTCAAACACATTCTAAGGTGCTTCGAAGCAGTTTCTACGTACTTCCAAACACATTCAAACACATTCTAAGGTGCTTCGAAGCAGTTTCTACGTACTTTCAAACACATTCAAACACATTATAAGGTGCTTCGAAGCAGTTTCTACGTACTTCCAAACACATTCAAACACATTCTAAGGTGCTTCGAAGCAGTTTCTACGTACTTTCAAACACATTCAAACACATTATAAGGTGCTTCGAAGCAGTTTCTACGTACTTCCAAACATATTCAAACACATTCTAAGGTGCTTCGAAGCAGTTTCTACGTACTTCCAAACACATTCAAACACATTCTAAGGTGCTTCGAAGCAGTTTCTACGTACTTCCAAACACAGTCAAACACTTTCTAAGGTGCTTCGAAGCAGTTTCTACGTACTTCCAAACACATTCAAGCACCTTCTAAGGTGCTTCGAAGCAGTTTCTACGTACTTCCAAACACATTCAAACACATTCTAAGGTGCTTCGAAGCAGTTTCTACGTACTTCCAAACACATTCAAACACATTCTAAGGTGCTTCGAAGCAGTTTCTACGTACTTCCAAACATATTCAAACACATTCTAAGGTGCTTCGAAGCAGTTTCTACGTACTTCCAAACACATTCAAACACATTCTAAGGTGCTTCGAAGCAGTTTCTACGTACTTTCAAACACATTCAAACACATTATAAGGTGCTTCGAAGCAGTTTCTACGTACTTCCAAACACATTCAAACACATTCTAAGGTGCTTCGAAGCAGTTTCTACGTACTTCCAAACACATTCAAACACTTTCTAAGGTGCTTCGAAGCAGTTTCTACGTACTTTCAAACACATTCAAACACATTATAAGGTGCTTCGAAGCAGTTTCTACGTACTTCCAAACACATTCAAACACATTCTAAGGTGCTTCGAAGCAGTTTCTACGTACTTTCAAACACATTCAAACACATTATAAGGTGCTTCGAAGCAGTTTCTACGTACTTCCAAACATATTCAAACACATTCTAAGGTGCTTCGAAGCAGTTTCTACGTACTTCCAAACACATTCAAACACATTCTAAGGTGCTTCGAAGCAGTTTCTACGTACTTCCAAACACATTCAAACACCTTCTTAGGTGCTTCGAAGCAGTTTCTACGTACTTCCAAACACATTCAAACACATTCTAAGGTGCTTCGAAGCAGTTTCTACGTACTTTCAAACACATTCAAACACATTCTAAGGTGCTTCGAAGCAGTTTCTACGTACTTTCAAACACATTCAAACACATTATAAGGTGCTTTGAAGCAGTTTCTACGTACTTCCAAACATATTCAAACACATTCTAAGGTGCTTCGAAGCAGTTTCTACGTACTTCCAAACACATTCAAACACATTCTAAGGTGCTTCGAAGCAGTTTCTACGTACTTCCAAACACATTCAAACACTTTCTAAGGTGCTTCGAAGCAGTTTCTACGTACTTCCAAACACATTCAAACACCTTCTAAGGTGCTTCGAAGCAGTTTCTACGTACTTCCAAACACATTCAAACACCTTCTAAGGTGCTTCGAAGCAGTTTCTACGTACTTTCAAACACATTCAAGCACATTATAAGGTGCTTCGAAGCAGTTTCTACGTACTTCCAAACACATTCAAACACATTCTACGGTGCTTCGAAGCACTTTCTACGTACTTCCAAACACATTCAAACACATTCTAAGGTGCTTCGAAGCAGTTTCTACGTACTTCCAAACACATTCAAACACTTTCTAAGGTGCTTCGAAGCAGTTTCTACGTACTTTCAAACACATTCAAGCACATTCTAAGGTGCTTCGAAGCAGTTTCTACGTACTTCCAAACATATTCAAACACATTCTAAGGTGCTTCGAAGCAGTTTCTACGTACTTCCAAACACATTCAAACACTTTCTAAGGTGCTTCGAAGCAGTTTCTACGTACTTTCAAACACATTCAAACACATTCTAAGGTGCTTCGAAGCAGTTTCTACGTACTTTCAAACACATTCAAACACATTATAAGGTGCTTCGAAGCAGTTTCTACGTACTTCCAAACATATTCAAACACATTCTAAGGTGCTTCGAAGCAGTTTCTACGTACTTCCAAACACATTCAAACACATTCTAAGGTGCTTCGAAGCAGTTTCTACGTACTTCCAAACACATTCAAACACTTTCTAAGGTGCTTCGAAGCAGTTTCTACGTACTTCCAAACACATTCAAACACCTTCTAAGGTGCTTCGAAGCAGTTTCTACGTACTTCCAAACACATTCAAACACCTTCTAAGGTGCTTCGAAGCAGTTTCTACGTACTTTCAAACACATTCAAGCACATTATAAGGTGCTTCGAAGCAGTTTCTACGTACTTCCAAACACATTCAAACACATTCTACGGTGCTTCGAAGCACTTTCTACGTACTTCCAAACACATTCAAACACATTCTAAGGTGCTTCGAAGCAGTTTCTACGTACTTCCAAACACATTCAAACACATTCTAAGGTGCTTCGAAGCAGTTTCTACGTACTTCCAAACACATTCAAACACATTCTAAGGTGCTTCGAAGCAGTTTCTACGTACTTCCAAACACATTCAAACACTTTCTAAGGTGCTTCGAAGCAGTTTCTACGTACTTCCAAACACATTCAAGCACATTATAAGGTGCTTCGAAGCAGTTTCTACGTACTTCCAAACACATTCAAACACATTCTAAGGTGCTTCGAAGCAGTTTCTACGTACTTTCAAACACATTCAAACACATTCTAAGGTGCTTCGAAGCAGTTTCTACGTACTTTCAAACACATTCAAACACATTATAAGGTGCTTCGAAGCAGTTTCTACGTACTTCCAAACATATTCAAACACATTCTAAGGTGCTTCGAAGCAGTTTCTACGTACTTCCAAACACATTCAAACACTTTCTAAGGTGCTTCGAAGCAGTTTCTACGTACTTCCAAACACATTCAAACACCTTCTAAGGTGCTTCGAAGCAGTTTCTACGTACTTCCAAACACATTCAAACACCTTCTAAGGTGCTTCGAAGCAGTTTCTACGTACTTCCAAACACATTCAAGCACATTATAAGGTGCTTCGAAGCAGTTTCTACGTACTTCCAAACACATTCAAACACATTCTACGGTGCTTCGAAGCACTTTCTACGTACTTCCAAACACATTCAAACACATTCTAAGGTGCTTCGAAGCAGTTTCTACGTACTTCCAAACACATTCAAACACATTCTAAGGTGCTTCGAAGCAGTTTCTACGTACTTTCAAACACATTCAAGCACATTATAAGGTGCTTCGAAGCAGTTTCTACGTACTTCCAAACACATTCAAACACATTCTAAGGTGCTTCGAAGCAGTTTCTACGTACTTCCAAACACATTCAAACACATTCTAAGGTGCTTCGAAGCAGTTTCTACGTACTTTCAAACACATTCAAGCACATTATAAGGTGCTTCGAAGCAGTTTCTACGTACTTCCAAACACATTCAAACACATTCTACGGTGCTTCGAAGCACTTTCTACGTACTTCCAAACACATTCAAACACATTCTAAGGTGCTTCGAAGCAGTTTCTACGTACTTCCAAACACATTCAAACACCTTCTTAGGTGCTTCGAAGCAGTTTCTACGTACTTCCAAACACATTCAAACACATTATAAGGTGCTTCGAAGCAGTTTCTACGTACTTTCAAACACATTCAAACACATTCTAAGGTGCTTCGAAGCAGTTTCTACGTACTTTCAAACACATTCAAACACATTATAAGGTGCTTCGAAGCAGTTTCTACGTACTTCCAAACATATTCAAACACATTCTAAGGTGCTTCGAAGCAGTTTCTACGTACTTCCAAACACATTCAAACACATTCTAAGGTGCTTCGAAGCAGTTTCTACGTACTTCCAAACACATTCAAACACTTTCTAAGGTGCTTCGAAGCAGTTTCTACGTACTTCCAAACACATTCAAACACCTTCTAAGGTGCTTCGAAGCAGTTTCTACGTACTTCCAAACACATTCAAACACCTTCTAAGGTGCTTCGAAGCAGTTTCTACGTACTTTCAAACACATTCAAGCACATTCTAAGGTGCTTCGAAGCAGTTTCTACGTACTTCCAAACACATTCAAACACATTCTAAGGTGCTTCGAAGCACTTTCTACGTACTTCCAAACACATTCAAACACATTCTAAGGTGCTTCGAAGCAGTTTCTACGTACTTCCAAACACATTCAAACACTTTCTAAGGTGCTTCGAAGCAGTTTCTACGTACTTTCAAACACATTCAAGCACATTCTAAGGTGCTTCGAAGCAGTTTCTACGTACTTCCAAACATATTCAAACACATTCTAAGGTGCTTCGAAGCAGTTTCTACGTACTTCCAAACACATTCAAACACTTTCTAAGGTGCTTCGAAGCAGTTTCTACGTACTTTCAAACACATTCAAACACATTCTAAGGTGCTTCGAAGCAGTTTCTACGTACTTTCAAACACATTCAAACACATTATAAGGTGCTTCGAAGCAGTTTCTACGTACTTCCAAACATATTCAAACACATTCTAAGGTGCTTCGAAGCAGTTTCTACGTACTTCCAAACACATTCAAACACATTCTAAGGTGCTTCGAAGCAGTTTCTACGTACTTCCAAACACATTCAAACACTTTCTAAGGTGCTTCGAAGCAGTTTCTACGTACTTCCAAACACATTCAAACACCTTCTAAGGTGCTTCGAAGCAGTTTCTACGTACTTCCAAACACATTCAAACACCTTCTAAGGTGCTTCGAAGCAGTTTCTACGTACTTTCAAACACATTCAAGCACATTATAAGGTGCTTCGAAGCAGTTTCTACGTACTTCCAAACACATTCAAACACATTCTACGGTGCTTCGAAGCACTTTCTACGTACTTCCAAACACATTCAAACACATTCTAAGGTGCTTCGAAGCAGTTTCTACGTACTTCCAAACACATTCAAACACATTCTAAGGTGCTTCGAAGCAGTTTCTACGTACTTTCAAACACATTCAAGCACATTATAAGGTGCTTCGAAGCAGTTTCTACGTACTTCCAAACACATTCAAACACATTCTAAGGTGCTTCGAAGCAGTTTCTACGTACTTCCAAACACATTCAAACACATTCTAAGGTGCTTCGAAGCAGTTTCTACGTACTTTCAAACACATTCAAGCACATTATAAGGTGCTTCGAAGCAGTTTCTACGTACTTCCAAACACATTCAAACACATTCTACGGTGCTTCGAAGCACTTTCTACGTACTTCCAAACACATTCAAACACATTCTAAGGTGCTTCGAAGCAGTTTCTACGTACTTCCAAACACATTCAAACACCTTCTTAGGTGCTTCGAAGCAGTTTCTACGTACTTCCAAACACATTCAAACACATTCTAAGGTGCTTCGAAGCAGTTTCTACGTACTTTCAAACACATTCAAACACATTCTAAGGTGCTTCGAAGCAGTTTCTACGTACTTTCAAACACATTCAAACACATTATAAGGTGCTTCGAAGCAGTTTCTACGTACTTCCAAACATATTCAAACACATTCTAAGGTGCTTCGAAGCAGTTTCTACGTACTTCCAAACACATTCAAACACATTCTAAGGTGCTTCGAAGCAGTTTCTACGTACTTCCAAACACATTCAAACACTTTCTAAGGTGCTTCGAAGCAGTTTCTACGTACTTCCAAACACATTCAAACACCTTCTAAGGTGCTTCGAAGCAGTTTCTACGTACTTCCAAACACATTCAAACACCTTCTAAGGTGCTTCGAAGCAGTTTCTACGTACTTCCAAACACATTCAAACACTTTCTAAGGTGCTTCGAAGCAGTTTCTACGTACTTCCAAACACATTCAAACACCTTCTAAGGTGCTTCGAAGCAGTTTCTACGTACTTTCAAACACATTCAAGCACATTCTAAGGTGCTTCGAAGCAGTTTCTACGTACTTCCAAACATATTCAAACACATTCTAAGGTGCTTCGAAGCAGTTTCTACGTACTTCCAAACACATTCAAACACTTTCTAAGGTGCTTCGAAGCAGTTTCTACGTACTTTCAAACACATTCAAACACATTCTAAGGTGCTTCGAAGCAGTTTCTACGTACTTTCAAACACATTCAAGCACATTATAAGGTGCTTCGAAGCAGTTTCTACGTACTTCCAAACACATTCAAACACATTCTACGGTGCTTCGAAGCACTTTCTACGTACTTCCAAACACATTCAAACACATTCTAAGGTGCTTCGAAGCAGTTTCTACGTACTTCCAAACACATTCAAACACTTTCTAAGGTGCTTTGAAGCAGTTTCTACGTACTTTCAAACACATTCAAGCACATTCTAAGGTGCTTCGAAGCAGTTTCTACGTACTTCCAAACATATTCAAACACATTCTAAGGTGCTTCGAAGCAGTTTCTACGTACTTCCAAACACATTCAAACACTTTCTAAGGTGCTTCGAAGCAGTTTCTACGTACTTTCAAACACATTCAAACACATTCTAAGGTGCTTCGAAGCAGTTTCTACGTACTTTCAAACACATTCAAACACATTATAAGGTGCTTCGAAGCAGTTTCTACGTACTTCCAAACATATTCAAACACATTCTAAGGTGCTTCGAAGCAGTTTCTACGTACTTCCAAACACATTCAAACACATTCTAAGGTGCTTCGAAGCAGTTTCTACGTACTTCCAAACACATTCAAACACTTTCTAAGGTGCTTCGAAGCAGTTTCTACGTACTTCCAAACACATTCAAACACCTTCTAAGGTGCTTCGAAGCAGTTTCTACGTACTTCCAAACACATTCAAACACCTTCTAAGGTGCTTCGAAGCAGTTTCTACGTACTTTCAAACACATTCAAGCACATTATAAGGTGCTTCGAAGCAGTTTCTACGTACTTCCAAACACATTCAAACACATTCTACGGTGCTTCGAAGCACTTTCTACGTACTTCCAAACACATTCAAACACATTCTAAGGTGCTTCGAAGCAGTTTCTACGTACTTCCAAACACATTCAAACACATT